>NC_071272.1:10964466-11146966 GCF_023375685.1 Ictalurus furcatus
TATTTCTAATGTCTTGTCTACTGTATAAATTGGCCATCCTCGCTCAACTTGATGTTCCTTTACTTCTGCCAGAACTAAATTAGCACTCAGTGTAATTGTCATGCTCGAACTAGACCACCACCCAAATAATCATCTTGGCTCCATTTGTGGTGGTCTTCTGATTGTGGAAGTAGAAGGTGGACTGGCTTGACAGTCAGTAATTTTGTGCCCTAAAGTGACCTGTATTGTAGGTTTATCTGATAATCAGAGGAATGAGAGTAACTTATAAAGTGGCCACTGAATGTCAGTTTGTCATAAAATGTTCTCATTCAGGGTTCGGAGGAGGTAGAAGTTGCAGAAGATGAACCTGAAGACAAAGGAGAAGTGAAAGACTCTGAAGATGAGTCTAGTAAGGAGGACACTGTTCGCTTAATCGACAGCAGCGAAGAAGAAAAACAGGCCGACAGTGACAGCCTGAAGGACTTCATTGTAGAGGATGAAGAGCAGAAAGGGGGAGAGGAAGAGGAAGAAGTGGTTAAAACAGAGGACAAGAACTTCATGTCTCACCTTCCACGCGAGTGTAAGATCTCTGTTAAGTTTTATGTTAGTTAAGAGAAAAGCACGTGTATATACATTTGGTTATTTGTTTATGCTTCTGATGGTTGTAATTTTCAATATATACAGTATGTACAAACCTAACCAAGTCTTTGTTTTAATTGTAGTCATCACCGGATCTCAGTTTACCCACTTTCAGGTGGTGGTCAAAGCCTTGTTGATCAATGCATTGGACACGTCCTTCCTCAAGTCACTTTACGGTATGGTTTTCCTGCTATTTTTTTCACTTCCTGAAATGGAATTGGCAATGCTCTCTAGGCATCTGGGTAGAATGGATGCCGTTTCTCTCCCCCTCTCTCTCTCTCTCTCTCTCTCTCTCTCTCTCTCTCTCTCTCTCATCAATCACAGCAACATTAGCTAATCGTGGGAATCTGTAAGCTCATGTATGCGGATTAGGGTTGTCAGGCTACCAAAATTTCAGTAGTCGGTACCAATACCAGTAAAATTCCATGGTTTTCAGTACCAAAGCAAAACACAAAACCATGCTAATTGAACAACACACTATTTTATTAATAAGTTATATATCAATATACAACGTATTTTAAAAATTGGCATGCTGTATACTTCAAATATATCATTACTAAAGCTACTAGAGTTATCCAGATAAGAGTAGAAATGTTTCTCTGACTGACTGATATTAAAGACACAAACAGTGCTAGCCACACATCTATTATTTTCTAACACATAAATTTCAGATATATAGCTCATCAAAAAGCCTCTGATGTGTAAAATTTGTAAACCCCATCATGTCCTCCCATTTATTTTTCACCAATAAAAGTTAAAGCATTAAATGGTTAATAAGGACTCCTGATCGTATTAGTGTTAAACGCGCATATTCTAACCATTAAGTATGCAAAAACGAGAATGTTTTTTTGCAATAATACACTCCAATTAAATGATGCTACAACATTCATAATGCAACCGCTACCATCGTTTTAAACTCACTTGCTTGAACTGCTTGAATAAATACTGCGGGTAAGCAGCCGCTCCTCCTGAAAGCACGGTTAATCTATCTGCACATAAATTTTAGGGGCGAGGCTTTTACACACTTAGCGGTAATAGCACCGAAAGCGGAAAACGAGCGTCCTAGAGAAATACACGTATTTCATCTACTATATAGTAGGTAAGTTTGCGGTTTCGGACGCAGCCATGGTGACCGGCGGAGCTGCTGCTGCTTTGGCTCCAATGTCTTCTTGTTGTACGGTGCACCCATGAAAAGTTCCAGACTGTTCACCTGTCGGGGTTGACCCAGTACTATCGGTACTTATGAACATCTGGTACCGTCAACTTTTTTCTTTTTAGTACCGAATTGGTACTGAAGTACCGGTACTTTTGACAACTCTAATGCGGATGTAGGGCAGATAGCACTTTCCTCCGAGTGTTTTGTGCTACCCTGTTACGCAGCAGGAGCAGCAGTTTTAAAAGATGCAGCTGGCTGGCTTCACTTTTCTCAGAGCAAACACATTTTAGCCTTCATTCTTAGTAGTTGGTAGCTGTCGTGTGATACGGGAAAGCTGGCTGGTGGGTGGGAATTGGCAGGTGAGCAAAATTTTGGAATAGTGGTGGGGAAAATCCATCCATCCATTTTCCATATCGCTTATTCTACACAAGGTTGCGGGGGAGCCTGGAGCCTATCCCAGGAAACCCGGAGCACAAGGCAGGGGACACCCGGATGGGGTGCCAATCCATCTAGGGCACAGTTGCACACACGTTCACAGATTACAGACAATTTGGAAATGCTAATTGCCATACAATGAATGTCTTTTGAATTGGAGAAGAAACTGGAGTACCCGGAGGAAACCCCCGCATTACGGGGAGAACATGCACACTCCGCACATACAGGGTGGAGGCGGGTTTCAATCCAGTGGGGAAAATCAGCACAGTGAAATATTTAGCACGTTTTGACCATGTTATTTAGGTGGAAACTTATCTAGATAGTTGAACTGTCACTTTCATTAGACACTGCTTTAAGTGACAAGAAAAGTTGTTGTGGGTTTTTTTTTTAGACTGTAGAATTTTCTCCTCTTTAGATCAGAAGAGAGGTGCAGGCAGGTGCAAAAGTTAGTAAAGTGTATATGGGTATGAAGATTCATATACTCTATCTCACAAAAGTGAGCACACCCCTCAAATTTTTGTAAATATTTGATTATATCTTTTCATGTGACAACACTGAAGAAATGACACTTTGCTACAATGTAAAGTAGTGAGTGTACAGCTTGTGTAACAGTGTAAATTTGCTGTCCCCTCAAAATAACTCAACACACAGCCATTAATGTCTAAACCGCTGGCAACAAAAGTGAGTACACCCCTAATTGGGCCCAATTAGCCATTTTCCCTCCCCGGTGTCATGTGACTTGTTAGTGTTACAAGGTCTCAGGTGTGAATGGGGAGCAGGTGTGTTACATTTGGTGTCATCGCTCTCACACTCCCTCATACTGGTCACTGGAAGTTCAACATGGCACTTCATGGCAAAGAACTCTCTGAGGATCTGAAGAAAAGAATTGTTGCTCTACATAAAGTTGGCCTAGGCAATAAGAAGATTGCCAAGATCCTGACACTGAGCTGCAGCAAGACCATACAGCGGTTTAACAGGACAGGTTCCACTCAGAACAGGCCTCGCCATGGTCGTCCAAAGAAGTTGAGTGCACATGCTCAGCGTCATATCCAGAGGTTGTATTTGGAAAATAGATGTATGAGTGCTGCCAGCATTGCTGCAGATGTTGAAGGAGTGGGGGGTCAGCCTGTCAGTGCTCAGACCATACGCCGCACACTGCATCAAATTGTTCTGCATGGCTGTCGTCCCAGAAGGAAGCCTCTTCTAAAGATGATGCACAAGAAAGCCCGCAAACAGTTTGCTGCAGACAAGCAGACTAAGGACATGGATTACTGGAACCATGTCCTGTGGTCTGATGAGACCAAGATGAACTTATTTGGTTCAGATGGTGTCAAGCGTGTGTGGCGGCAACCAGGTGAGACAAAGACAAGTGTGTCTTGCCTACAGTCAAGCATGGTGGTGGGAGTGTCATGGTCTGGGGCTGCATGAGTGCTGCCGGCACTGGGGAGCTACAGTTCATTGAGGGAACCATGAATGCCAACATGTACTGTGGCATACTGAAGCAGAGGATAATCCCCTCCCTTCGGAGACTGGGCCGCAAGGCAGTATTCCAGCATGATGACGACCCCAAACACACCTCGAAAATGACCACTGCCTTGCTAAAGAAGCTGAGGGTGAATGTGATGGACTGGCCAAGCATGTCTCCAGACCTAAACCCTATTTAGCATCTGTGGAGCATCCTCAAACGGAAGGTGGAGGAGCACAAGGTCTCTAACATCCACCAGCTCCGTGATGTCATCATGGAGGAGTGGAAGAGAACTCCAGTGGTAACCTGTGAAGCTCTGGTGAAGTCCATGCCCAAGAGGGTTAAGGCAGTGCTGGAAAATAATGGTGGCCACACAAAATATTGACACTTTGGGCCCAATTTGGACATTTTCACTTAGGGGTGTACTCACTTTTGTTGCCAGTGGTTTAGACATTAATGGCTGTGTGTTGAGTTATTTTGAGGGGACAGCAAATTTACACTGTTACACAAGCTGTACACTCACTACTTTACATTGTAGCAAAGTGTCCTTTCTTCAGTGTTGTCACATGAAAAGATATAATCAAATATTTACAAAAATGTGAGGGGTGTACTCACTTTTGTGAGATAATGTATAAAAGATGTTATCCTTTCAGACTCTCATTCTCTGTAACTCTTAAAAAGCTCTCCTTACCACCACATGTGTCTGGGTGCCCAAGGTCACGTATAGTCTGCGTTATAACCCTAGCAACCCATAGCAACAGCATTCCTCTCTCCAAAATAAGTTTACTCACAGAAGCCCCTCCAGTATAAGCATAATACTTGAACATACAGGTGGGAAAATGTAATTAAAAGCCAATAATATTTGATAGGTTGCTTTAATGGGTAATTAATAGGTTTGTCTATTCCAGACGGTGAGCGGACAAAGCGCTATGCTGAAGAGATGAAATCGTCGTTGCGTCACTTTGATGAGCGACTGGTGCTCCCACGCCTGGAAAATCTAAAGCAGAGGAGCCGCTGGAAAGAACGCTACAAAGTAGGAATGAATGAAACACTGTTTTGTGCGTGTGTGTACATCACACTATGTACAAAATGATGCAAAATTTATATCATGTGGGTTTTTATTTTATTAAAGGAGCGGGTAGAGTGTTATCCCAAAGTGCGAGTTAGTATGGTGAACATCCTCACTAAGGGCTGTGAAGCGTGTGAGCTCCACCGAAATGGCCGCTTCTATGTGCGTCTGTCCGGGCAGCTCTATCACAACCACACACTGCAAGAAGACCAGTTCATGCCTGATGACTCGCAGGTAACAAACACATTGATCATTATTTTTACATGGCTATAATTAAAACTGGTTCTTTACAATCAAATTCTACTTATTTACACTCTACAGAACATGCTTTAAATGTTTCAGCAGTGACCCAACACTTTTACATTATTTTTAACTTTCTTTTTAAGCTTTTAAATTATTTATATTTGCATTTTGAGTTATTGTGTATAACGTTTGCGCCACATGTTCGGACGTTCCAGAAGTGGTTTGAGCTGTTAAAACACTGATGTTGATTATTTTCAGAAAACAGTATATCTCAGTGTTTTATTCCTCTTATTTATTCCTCTTCCGCAATTTGCCAACAAGTCATTTTTTTATTTAATGAAAATGCTCTACTTTTTTTTTTTTTTTATCTGTTTATAGTTACATATGTTGTGTAATGTCCAGGAAACCAGTTAATTACACATCATTCCTACACCAGCCTCTTTTTCTCTTTTGAATTTAATAAGACAAAAAATAAAAAAACAAAGCTTATAATGTTTCCGAGAAACCGCTGTGCTCTGGATTGAAGATTTTCCTGTGGTGGAATGCATTACAAATCGGTGACACTGGAGACTCCTTGCACAAATGTTAAATAAACATGTCATTACAGAAAACTTCATATCAGCAATATATTTTTCTTAGTTAAACAACAGCCTGTTCTTTTAATCAGTTATTAGGTTCATATTCCAAGTGTATGAGCTGTTATTATAGAGACAATAACATTAGAAGGAGCATATAAAAATAAACGTGATTTGATTAACAGCTGGCACTATTGTCAGAGCTGCTGTTATAGAAAATGAACCAATACTTTCTGACCAATCAGTTCCAAGAACTCCACAGCACTGTGCTATAAACACTGTCATTTTCAATAAAGGTGTATATACTGTATAATAGAAAAACACTTTGGTGCTAAAATATGTAAATATCTTTATTATAAATTGCAGACGTTCTTTGTCGGCTCTGTCTGTGCCAGCCGTACTGAGGTGTACCATGCACTCAAACACTTCAAGTACCATCTGTTCCAGCGCTGCCGCACTGCTCTGGAGGATCACAAAGAGGTAGAGCAAGAGCCACAGGAGGGAGAAGATGATGAGCCGGTGAAGGATACTGTGAATAAAGTGTTCACCAAACTGATGGAGGAAGGCTGGATTACTGAGGTGTGTGTGTGTGTGTGTTCTTTCTTGAGTTAGAGAGAGCGTTTATAAGGTTTGTGTATTGTATGTCCTACAAATGAAAGCACATAGATGGATGCCTTGTATTCATTAGTGTTGTTTTTCCTCCTCTCTATGCAGCAATATGACAAGTTTCAGGAACACCTTAATGCTGCAGATTTCTTCCAAGAAGAGAAGCTGGACTGAGAAGTTGGATGACCTTTTTGTTTTAGAGAAAACATTTCTGTAAATAGCTTCTTGTAGTTAACAGCAAAGACATGATTATACCAAAATCAGTGTGATTTCAGTATAATGTTTTATAAATATACATGGTTTTTTTGTTATCCAGTTGCTTTTGCATTTTCCTTTTAATAAATCAGACATTTTATTTAACTCAATAGAGTTTGTAATATTTAAAACATTTGTAATGCTTGAAATGAATTAATTACACACAAAAAAGTTAATAAATTTACTCTGAGAAATATCTGTTTTGGGGGTTAATGGTGTTCATTTAAAGTCCTGTATCCACTATGCTTGAGGGATTTCAGAAAAAGCTCACTGATGACCGGTGTACAAATACAGAGAAGACTAATAAATTGATTTACATTTTTATTATAAACAGAAAAAAACTGAAAAATGCAGAAGGTCAAAACATTTAATGACCAAAACAGACTTGGTTCTGTTTCTAATAAAAATCTAAAGCATCTTGAACTTAGACTTCACAGCAGTCCAAGTTTGTACTCTGTCATAATATGTGGCTCGCCCATCAGCTCACACTGTGCAGGATCTGAAACACACACAAACAAATAATTTTAAATAAACCCTATTGTATATAACAGTAACATTTTTAGTAGTGGTGTAACGATCAGACAATTTGGATCATCACATTGATTTAAAAGACGATTATAATGAATCAACATTACAATCATAAATCGATTATTTATTATAATTGATTGAAAAAGGAACTCTGCTTTCACATGCCTGTGTATTTAAGATTCTGAAAAGGCTGTCTTGTTTGTGAAAACTAATTAATACGCCTGCTAAAAACGTCCTGGACATGAATTTGGACGCTACTGATTTGTTAACCCCTATTAGATGTAAACATGCACTTACCATTAAGGATGTCCTCAAATCCAATGGACTCATCAGCACCCCTGAGTGTATCCAAGGCCAGGTTGGAACTCGGCAGAAAAGGCAAACGGTGAATCTGTCAGAAACAGGAGCTTGAGAACTGTGCTATATAAAGTGTTCTGTGTTTTCTCAACCTAAGTGATATAATTGTCGATAATATTTTACATATTACAGCTTATTTGAATATTTTTCATTTTGTGTAACTATAATACTACCTATTAAACCCTAACATGTATAAAGTAGTGGAGATAATGAGGACATGTGAGTGCAACATTAAGTGGTTCCCACCTGTCTGGCTGCTCTGTACTCCATCTGGAGTTTCAGGGGTGCATGGAGTCCTTGGATGTTCCTTAATGTGGAAAAGTTCATTTTGTCCTGGTTAAGCTGGAACTATAGGTACAGATCACAAAGTAACAGTAAGTCACAGAGAAAACAGTCTAGTCGACTGTAATCAGTTGGTAATTTTCTGACTGCTTGTTTAAAGTCTAAGAACACAATATTTGCAGCTGGTGCTGATATTAGATGAAAGGTTAAAATCTAAGATCTATCAGTAGTTGACAGTGTAACTATTAGGGTTGAGCACTTCATTATATCTCAAGATCTCATCAATGGCTCCTGACGACCATTTTGTTTAAACAAAAAAAAAAGGGGGGGGGGGGGGGGTTGGGAATATATTAGCAAAAAGAATCCACTTTGTATGAGCCAAAAGTATGTGAACACCTGATCACTCACCCGTATGTGCTTTTTGAACATCCCATTCCAGATTTAGTCCACCTTTGCTGTTATAATAATTTCCACTCTTCTGGGTAGATTTTCGCTAGATTGTGGAGCGTGGGGATTTGCCCATTCAACTACAGGAGCATTTGGCCCCGTTCACACCAGGCATTAACATGCGTCCTGGGCGATCGGTTCACAAGTGGACTGAGATGCATATCTGCATATCCACATATGCCATAGACGCATAGCCGATCACCTAGGACACACGTTAATGCCAGGTGGGAACAAGTCCTTAGTGAGGTCAGGCGAGGAGGCCTGGGGGTGCAGTCGGAATGATCGGTGGAGTTGAGGTCAGGGCTCTGTGCAGGACACTCGAGTTCTTCCATACAAACCTTGGCAAACCATGTCATCATGGAGCTCGCTTTGTGCACTGGGGCATTTTTATGCCGGGACAGGTTTGAGCCTCTTTGCTCCAGTGAAGGGAAATTGAAATGCTGTAGCATACAATGACATAGGCTACTATACAATTGTGCCTTATACTTTGTTACAATCGTTTTGGGAAGAACCACATATGGGTGTGATAGTGAGGTGTCCACATACTTTTGGCCATATTATGCATGAGGTGACTGCCAGATATGACACCTTATACTGAAGTAATTTTTTTAAATCTTTCGATATTTCAGAGACTGTACACAAAACTCACACTTTTCTCAGAGATTTCTAAAGGATGAGAAGGGAGAAGCTCGTTTTTGACACTAGAAAACCTGAAATCACACAAATGCATTAATACATTTTTTTTAAAGACTACAGGTAAAGTATAAATAAGCTCACTCAAGTATTACAGATCAATATAACGAGTGTTTACCCCCTGCGCAGGGTATCAGGAACACCATAAGATCCTGCCTGTGGACAAAGCCCCGCCACCGGGACACTGTCTTTCAGCTGAGAACGAAGACCACGAGTATTCTGTGAAGGGAAACAACATGTAACAGTTTTTTAAATAACATTTTATTAAGAATATTCTAGTGTTGGTAATAGTTCATTCAAATCTAATATGACTTGTAACGCCAAGTCTCCAGAGTTATATTAAAGCTACCGAAACAGAAAGTAAACGCAGCTAGCATGACACATCACAAACCGCTAAAGCTAGCACATCATGGTTGCTATCATATTACTAATATAAACATCTTTAGATACAAAAGGCCTAATTTCATTATATATGTTGAGCAATAAAACAAAACACCGTAAACGTTTCAGGTTGCCGCGTCTATTCATCTTCATCATGGAATTAGCTCCACCAACAACTAGCTCATGTGCTAAAGGCTAGTAGCTTTAGCAACGACTCAAAACAAGCTTATAAGTCTGAGAAGTCGAAAAACATACGGATACTAAATTCATTTAAATAAAGAAAACCAAAGTTGTGTTGCGAAACCGTTCAATAATAATAATAAAAAATAGCCCAAGACTCTACACTACCATTTTCTGCCGACTCCTCCAAACAGTTCAATATTCAACTACTTCCTGTCAAAAACGGAAACGTGTATGACGTGTTTCGCTAAAATGGTGTCTCTTCTGGCTAGTTAAAAAAAGGTCAGACAACGTATGCTGTTAAAAGTATGGCGTTATCATTTTGTCATTCGTTATAAAAGAGAATAATTTATGTTCTAACACAAGACATGCTAAATGTAAAGAAATATATACAGAAATGCTAAAATAGACTAATTACAGAACATCCTCAAAAGGATAAATTCTCCATGTTGGTCGTGTGGTGGGGGGTATAGCTCAGTGGTAGAGCATTTGACTGCAGATCAAGAGGTCCCCGGTTCAAATCCGGGTGCCCCCTAATTTTCATAAATTTACGTTTTTTGCCAGCAATTGCTGTACAACCAAGCTGTTAACGAGGACTCAGCATTATCCCCACATTATTTATTCTCAGCAGGTGTGATCACTACTCCATTACTAAGAAATTTAAGACAGATACAGAGAGGGGAATAAGTGTTCTGACACTTACAGTGGTGCTTGAATGTTTGTGAACCCTTTAGAATGTTCTATATTTTTGCATAAATAATATAGAACATCATCAGATTTTCACACAAGTCCTAAAAGTAGATAAAGACAAGCCAATTCAACAAATGAGACAAAAATATTATACTTGGTCATTTACTTATTGAGGAAAATGATTCAATATTACATATCTGTGAGTGGCAAAAGTATGTGAACTTTTCAGTGTCTGGGGTGAACCCCTTGTGCAGAAATAACTGCAGCTAAACATTTCTGGTAACTGTTGATTGGCTTGCAGGAATTTTAGCCCATTCCTCAGTACAGAACAGCTTCAACTCTGGGATGTTGGTGGGTTTTCTCACATGAACTGCTTGCTTCAGGTCCTTCCACAACATTTCTAATGGATTAAGGTCAGAACACTGACTTGGCCATTCCAAAACATTAACTTTATTCTTCTTTAATTATTCTTTTGTAGAACGACTTGTGTGCTTAGGTTTGTTGTCTTGCTGCATGACCCACTTTCTCTTGATATTTGGTTCATGGACTGAATGTCCTGACATTTTCCTTTAGAATTCGGTACACTTCAAAATTCATTGTTCCATCAATGATGGCAAGCCCAGATGCAGCAAAAGAGACCCAAACCACAATACTACCACCCCCACATTTCACAGATGGGATAAGATTCATATGCTGGAATCCTTTGTGACCTCACAGATTACTACATGTCTTGCTCTTGGAGTGATCTTTGTTGGTCGACCACTCCTGGGGAAGGTATCAATGGTCTTGAATTTCTTCCATTTGTACTTAATTTGTCTGACTGTGGATTGGTGGGGTCCAAACTCTTTAAAGATGGTTTTGTTACCTTTTTCCAAGCTGATAAGCATCAACAACTCTTTTTCTAAGATCTTCAGAAATCTCATTTGTTCATGCTATTATACACTTCCACAAACATGTGTTCTAAAGGTTAGACTTTGATAGATCCCTGTTCTTTAAATAAAACAGGGAACTCACTCACACCTGATTGTTATCCCATTGATTGAAAACATTTGATTCTAATTTCACCTTCAAATTAACCACCACAACCATATGTTACCAGATTTTAAAGTGTGACTGTGGACTGTGGGTATTTGCTATACCATGTAGAGTATAGCAATGTAGATATGTACATAGTATATAGGATGTAGATACTATGTACCCATACTATGCAGTTGGATAGATAGACAGACAGACAGACGGACAGACAGACACACACACACACACACACACATAAACAGAGTCTCTGGTTGTGAAAAATTGTCTTTATATGTATATATATGTATATATATATATATATATATATATATTTTTTTTTTTTTTTTTTTTTTCTCAGATAGCCTTTAAGAATTAAGAATGCCTTTGACAAAGGAAGAACATATTGAAATCATGCTCATGGCTGGATCAGAAGCTGTCGCTATGTTGTGATGGACTTTAACAAGAAACATGGCAAGTACATCACACAAATGACACTGTTGCCAAACTTATTAACAAATTAAAAAAGACTGGAATAGTTGCGGACCCACCAAGAAGTGGATGTCCACAAACCTCCACTGACGAAGGCACAACCAAATAGAATGTATAGAATAGAATAGTATGAATAGAATACTTATTATATATGTCTGAATAGAATACTTATTTCCTCTAACTGTAGATCGATAAATAGACATATGGATGGAAGGATGGAAGGATGGATGGATAGATGGATGGATTTTATTGGGCACTACAGTAGCTGAAGTGTACACCTAAATACACCTAATTACTTATTACTACACATATTACTACATATTTACACATACACACAGTGCCAAGCCATCAGTGCATAAGCAAAACAAAATGTATAATCACAAATCTCCAAAACAATCCAGTAAATTTTGAAGTTATAGTGATGATGTTCTAACTTTTCCATGGTTCAATACTGAATTGTGGCTCCTGTCTGTATGAGCGTTTGCGTATTCTCCCTGTATCTGTGTGGGTTTCATCTTGGTTCTCTGGCTTCCTCTGACCTCCAAATGCATGGTGGTAAGTGGATTGGCTATGCTAAATTTCCTCTAGGTGTGAGTGAATGTGTGTCTGCCCTGTATTGAACTGGTGTTCATTACTGAAAGACAGCCTCTACATTTGTAACCTGACGTAAAGAAGAATTACTTCACCCGAGGTAAAAGTCAGTCACAGCCATGGATGTGGGAAGTGGGGGTGCTAAGGGTGCATTTCTGCCCCTGTGGGCATTAACCCCTGTTGTAGTTCTCTTTTTTTGACCACTAGGTGTACTAATAACTCTATGGAGCTAAATGGGGATGTGAGCAAGCTGCACCATAATTGTGCAACAGCTACAAAAAGCAAATTGAAGAAACTTTGGATTATTATGTTCTGTCAAATGTTTCTGTCAATTTAAAAAATGCGAGTTCCTTACCCAATTAGATTTTTATAGATTTTTATCAAAGCATGGCTAGAATATAACCTCATTATTGGCTGTTTATTTTTTATTTTTTTAGAATTCTGCCACAGTAACATCCAGTGTATTTTCCTAGACCGCCACAAATATAAGCACAAACTATTGTCTGTTAAATTGCTGATTTATAAATTTGATTAGTAAATATCAACTAATCACAACAGAAGAAACCAAATGACATTTAAGCAGTTTTACTGTCCCATTCCAAACCACAAGTGGAACCTGTTTCAATACATAAGTGCAACAATACTATCAACTTAATATAAATAACATTAAAAAAAAAAAAAAACTCATTTTACACGACATCCTATTTCTGTGCTAATGAACTGCAAATATATACAAAGAAGAATTCTTTACAGAGAGTATAAAGAGCAGAAAGTAAGAACGGTGCTACATGAATACATGATAGTTTTATCTCTGAAAAATTCTCATTTCAATGAACAAAGGTTATGCTGAAAGTGTTGTCCATTCCTACCCATGATTCCACTGGTGTCTTGAGGAACCCTGAGTTTGTTGGTGATATAAGACATGCTTAAGGGAAAGGAGCAGTTGCATATCTTTGTTGCAGTGTCATATGACTTTCTCGTAGTGCCATTCCAGTGGCCAATTGACATGCGCTCAAACATGTTTAGAAAGCTTATTGTTGAACATTCAATTTATTTGACTCTGAAAAACAAAGTCAAAATTCAGCTACAGTTCTTCTTCATTGTTGTACTAGATTTAGGGTTCTATCACAGATGCACTTTGTCCCTGGTTATAGGAATGTTTTTGGCTTGTATCAGATACAATCCTTTAGTTTTACATACTCATTAAAAAAGTTCTGGCAGAACTCTGTATTTTTTATTTATATAAATGCGCCCATAGCAAAGCCTTTCATTCCCAAGCATGTGTAAATGCATGCAACTGTGCCACCAAGCTTCAAGCATCACAGAGCATTGCCAATTATGCATTTTTTGGCTTTTGGAATTTATGGAGGTTTTCTTTCCCTACATCAGTTTTGAAACCAGCAATCAATTCTGATTTCATCCTGGTGTAATTATAATTTGAACAGAGTATGTCAAATGTGTGCTCATGCCTAAAATATATCTAGATATGTTCTCTGTGATTGGTCTGACTTGCTCCTTTAGTTCTCTGAGTGTTCGAACATTAGATGTCATCCTTTGCATTAAACCAGGACGAAGGTTAATAGGTAAAATTGAAATTTTCTTCTATTTGACCTAAATAGAACATGTCTAACCTCTAAACACTTGTCATGCCAGAATTAGGTCGCTATCCTATACATTGATACGTATCAAGAAAAAGTCACATGCTGAAACACATTATTGCACGTTATCCTGTACTTCCCAGGAGAAGGGTCTAGAATATTTTGTGTACAGCGTTTTGAGAAGCTACTTCTAAAGGCACTCTATAAAATAAAGTTTATTATTATTATTATTATTATTATTATTATTGTTATTTTGACATTGGGACACATTTCTACATTCTCTGCATCTCCAGTTTCCACTTCACCTTCACTGACCTAATGTATCAGACATATTAGATTAGGGTTTCTCAAGGTGATATCTGTCAAGACAACTCTTATATCCGTGTGTGTGTGTATATATATATATATATATATATATATATATATATATATATATATATATATATATATATATATATATATACACACACACACACACACACACACACATATATATATATATATATATATATATATATATATATATATATATATATATATATATATATATATATATATGCTCCTTAGTACAAGAGTGGAATGTGAGAGCACAGCACCTCAGGATACCTGCTGTAGTCAGAAGATATGTGTAAGCACTGAAGGTACTTGCAGTGTAG
This sequence comes from Ictalurus furcatus, assembly GCF_023375685.1. Lineage (NCBI taxonomy): Eukaryota > Metazoa > Chordata > Actinopteri > Siluriformes > Ictaluridae > Ictalurus > Ictalurus furcatus. The sequence continues at coordinate 10,978,795 of NC_071272.1, forward strand.
GTGGCTGTCCTTTGTAATTTTTCTAAGGTTGTCTGGGGAATAATAAGCAATTTTATTTGATCTTACTCATCTCTTTCCTCATAGTTTACATCCTCCAATTATCTCTTGCAATCTGCCCCCACCCAAACCCATCACTTCCTCCTCCTGCCCTCTCCCAATCTCTGTTGCTATGGTGCAGGAACCACAGGAGGTTTATTTCGGAATGTCTCAAAAAATGCCAGCATGCCTTTCTTTATGCTAGAGGAAGCCATTTTGGGTTGCGTGTATCCTTGGTGGCAGGGCGGGAAGCTGGAGCCATCCATGGAGTTGGCGCGTTTGACTTTAGAGCCGGCTCGCCACATTTTTGACCTCAAAGGTGGTGTCTGTGCGACCAAGCACTTCTGGTACTGGACCTGGGTACCAAACAAGCACAAATGCTTCATACTGGAAGCTAACCTTAAGTAAGCCTAATAACATTAATATAGTAGCTGCACATTAATTTACTCTAAAAGTAAAAGTTGTAGGATTGTAGTAAAGGTATATGTTGCAGCCGTCAACATTCTTGCACATTCAGTACTACTTACCATGCATGCTGCCTGTACTGCCTCGGATACGATCCCAGCATCAGGTTCACACCAGAAGACGTGACACTCAAAGCGCTGTGTGCCGGCATCCACTATCACTGCAAAGGTATGTGTGTCATGACCGACGCCAAGGAAGGTCAGGTATCGTACCTGGCATTCCCAAAAAGGGTCCTTGCCATCCTAAAGCAGGCAAAACAGGAAACCGACAGACTAAACCATCGTTAAAGATTCTCTAATAACTTCTGCATGAGAGACTTCTCTGAGAACACTGAAGCAGTGTCCTTATTAATTCTATCCACTGATCTATGTTGACACGCATCCTTCCGTACCTCCCCCCTCCACAGGGACATCACAGTGTCTGACACGTGAATGACAATTGGCTCCCATTCGTCTCTGTCTCTAGAGTGCATGATGCTCTCAATAGCCCTGTTCAACACCTCCATCCCTGCAAGGACCAAACACAAAATTAAGAACAAAATGAAAACCTACAGCCTTAAACAAGTCAAAAAACATAGGACCCAAGGCTGTCTGCAGAAACATTTTGGTACTTTTTGAAAGCTGCTTTTTTAATCTAGGTCTTGCAAAAAAGGAGGTCCAACAAACAGACCCAGGATTGATTCTGGGTCTGTTTGTTGGAGGGCGCCACCTTTGCAGGTTTGTTTTCATACAAACCTAGGTCACGCCTGCTGTGGGCGCAACTTTTTTTGCAAGACCTAGAGTGGACTTAAGTGTTAGGGTACCCCTGGCTCCCAGAAGAAAGGTTTGAATCCCTGGAAGTCCTTCTGAGGACTGAGCCATCAAGAGAGCTTCTGGCATGGTGTTCCTCTTCTTCTTGGCAATCGGAGAGAAAAGCTATCTTCTAGACAAACTCATCTTTTCAGCTATCTATAACATTGAAAGCATGCAGCATCTTCACATGGTTTGGAAACATGTTTGAGTTTTTCTGGATTGCTAGCTATGATGAGATACGCTCTCCTCATGAGAGGTTGGAATCAGAAAAAGTTAAATTGCAAGGAAAATGAAGTAAAATCCAAAAAAGGTAAAAGGAAAATGCCTTGAAAGCACTGCAGACAATAGTATAGAAACATCACTGCTTCTCTTTGGGATCATCAGGTCACATAAAACAAAAGATTCTGGACTCAAACTTGATTCTTCCAGTAATACTGACCACAAAACATGGCACATCAAGTTTATATCCATTAGCACTTGTGGGATGATTAGGGAGACCATTGACATTGTGCCTTGTTTTCTTTATACAGAGTCACCGCTTACAGACACCATCAGCGATTACAGAGCTGCCTCCACCTCCAGGGAACCATGATAGATAAGTCTTCTTAACAGTATTTGATGAAAGAGCTCTCTCTTGTTCTCTCTGAGCGCGGTCAGGACACTCTAACCCTGGAACAAACAAAGCTGTGTGACTGTGCATTTTCTTCACGCTGCAGCATGATTTTTCCCTCTGCAGAGTCATTTCAGCTTCATATAAATTGTAAGAACTGGACTGTAAATTTAGCAGCAGAAATGACTTTTCATGGCACACTCATGATCTAATCTGATCTGATCTGTTTAATAGCTTTAATCTGTGAGCTCTTTATGGATACTTATTCACAATATGAGCATACCAAACACTATGTATCCTGTGAATACACTTAGTACAGTTTGCTTTTATTCTTCTACAGCTGCATACTGTAACGCTTTTAATCTCACTACCCGGTGTCACCCAGAAGAATTAAGAATTGTGTTCAGTTTCTTCTCATGGTAATGCGAAAATTGATAACTTTTCCTGAATAATAAATCCCCCACTCACCCATTGCTCTGGAGACGGGCAAATTTCCGATGTACTCAACCTCAAATTTTTGAACCCTCTGCCTCACTGCATCTAAGAAGTTGACTTAAAAAAATGTAAAACATGAAATTAATGATCAGGATATACGTAAGTACATATAGGTGTTCTGGTCAGAATGCTATAAAAACAACATAAATAAGTCAAAGATCACTGATTAAAGCGATTAATTAATTGGATCTATAAATCGGAAGCTGGGTTTTGTACCCTGGTGAGGCAGGTCCTCAGGAGAAATGCTCTCCATAGTAAGTGATCGTGGAACAGATGGGGGCATTGCTGCCTTCTCTGCAATGATCTGCAAACACATACAAATAATTACTCTTAGCTTCACACTAATAACAATGTCATAATGGAAGGGTTTGTGTTTTGTAAATAAACGACCAATTTGCGATTAGTTGTATAGGCAAGCAAGCCTCCATCTGAATTATAATAATTTTTCCTCCATCATGTATCATTTGTTCACTCACAATTTTTTACTTTTAAATCTGTACTGTCTGCACCACTGAACTATGCATGTTCCTCAAATGAAAAATCTAATCCCAAACACCGATGTGCACGTAGGACCAAGCTCTCACCTTGGAGCACATCTCATGTAGGGCAGAGGCTATAGTCTTAGCTGGTGCGTTGCAGCGGAACACGTGGCACTTCAGCATGCACGTGTCCTTATCGCTGGCCACAAAGGCAAAGTCCCTACAGCGGGATGACAGACCAGAGTAGAACCTGGTTACTCCAAATACACAGAACTACAATCAGTGTTTAAACCTGCTCCTGAACATCTACAGTCCAGGAGTAATCTTAAGAAATCTAACACACTTTAGAATCTGACTCATGACAAATACAAAACTGCATTCTTAAGAGTAGATTTGAAGGAGAAAGCTTGAGCACATCATGTCTTTGTTCACCATAAAAAAATTACCAACAGTCATTAAAAAGACAAAAGTCACAAATATATTTATTGCTAAAGTTAAATGGATCCCAGGCAGACTTATAACCATTAATTTGATGAAGAAGCAAGTTAATGTGGGTTATTATAAAATAATAAACATGAATGTAGTTTTAACATTTATAAAGATGGACTGGTTCACCAAGTCTAGTATGGCACCATTATCATAAATTACACAAGGTTAGTTCAGAAAGAAAGACAGAGAAAGAGAGGACAGCAGAGGAAGAGGGACAGACATACAGAGAGAAAGAGAAGGGACAGGAGAGTACAGAAGAGAGGAGAAGAGAAAGGAAGAGAGAGGCAGATAGACAGACAGAGAGAAGAGAACAGAAGAGAAGAGAAAGGAATACAGTGAGAAGAAAGGGAAGAGAAGGGATGAGAAGAGAAGAGAGTTGCTATGCTGCTGTTTTCACTCCAGCACAAGTTTGTATTCTATTTTGCGATTGAGTTGCAGCACTGTAACACGGACTTACATACAGAACTCACAGAAAAATTAATTCCCTTCCTTTAAAAACTTTTTATTTTTATGTTTATTTTTTATTTAGGTAAAATGCCAATTAAAACCAAAGGGAATTCATTCTGATGTTCCAGACAAAGACAAAAAAAAGACTGTATAATCTCTTGTTTGACAGCTGAATGATGTGCCTTTTACTGTGTTATTAACACAAAGAGAGGAACCGTAATAGAAAGAGGTTTGGTTTGTATGGTCCATATCACTAATTGGTTTTGACAGGTCATCAGCAAGTATAATTATCTTGGCAGGTCAAAGGTCATCATCATCAATCATAATTATGTTGAGAGATGTACACCAAAGATAATATTACATATGGTCAACACTTATGTCATTATTTTAACAGTTGTAGGTCATCACCAACCGTCATTTTCTTAACAGGTGAAGGTTAAAAATGGATAATGGTTTATATAATAAAGGTTTGTTGTAATCTGTTGCGTTCCCACACACACATACATACATACACAAGACTGATGAAATAATAAATAATGAATTTCCATACATATCCAACCAAAAATATGACACAAACACACGCACACACACACGTTCTTTGACATAGAATGTATACATAGTATGGTCATGTGCATTCCACACACACACACACACACACACACACACACACACACACACACACACATCCAAACAAAAATAGGACACACACACACACATACAGACACAGACACACACACAGACACACACACACACACACACATACAAACACACACGTTCTTTCACATAGAATGTATTCATACATAGTATGGTCATGTGCATTCCACACACACACACACACACTTCCAAACAAACATATGACACACACACACACACACACATCCAACCAAAAATATGACACACACACACACACACACACACACACATCCAACCAAAAATATGACACACACACACACATACATCCAACCAAAAATATCACACACACACAAACACACACATACACACACACACACACACACACACATCCAACCAAAAATATGATACACACACACACACACATCCAACCAAAAATATGACACACACACACACACACACACACACATCCAACCAAAAATATGATACACACACACACACATCCAACCAAAAATATGACACACACACACACACACACACACACACACATCCAACCAAAAATATGACACACACACACACATCCAACCAAAAATATCACACACACACACACACACACACACACACACACACATCCAACCAAAAATATGACACGCACACACACACACACACACACAAACACATATAATGTTCTTTCACATAGATCAATACAGTCATGTGCATTCCACACACACACACACTCTCTAAAAACAAATGTTTAGGCTCAACAAAAAAAAACATGACAACTTATAATGAAGCTATGACAACTTTTAATGAAATTGATTTCAACCAACGAACTACATTGACTTAGAGAAATGACCTTTTCAACTACAAAAAGAGTGTAACTCCGTTGTTAGAAAATACATGATGATTGAATGTGAATGTGAACATAAATGAGCAGAATGTATGTTTGTGAAATAAATTAAATATTTGTTGATTACATTTTTGAGAAAATGGCGTGACTTTGAATAAAAATTTACTGAAATAAATACCTAAAAACATCGATATGGCCGAAGAAAAAGAATAATAATACGTTAAAGAAATTCCTAAATCATCTGATCAAATATATGTCTGTGCAATCTGTCTATTAAATAAATGTCAATACTTTAGGTTGGAAAAATAAGGATAAAAATATTCTGCCTGTAGTTTGGCACTGTGACTCAAAAAGTTGTTTTTCATCTGATATCTGAAAGCTAACTACTGTCCCAACTGCCGTACAATACTGATAATGCCCTTACACGTAAGAGGGCTGAATGGCAGACCTTGTTAAATAATATTATTATGTTTTTTTTCCTTATAATGCCTTATATTTTATAAATATATTCTTATGTATCTTATATTACTTTTAGCCTTTTCTTACATGTTGACATGGGAGGAAAGGGGCCAATGGACAATGCTGGTACGAAGGTAAGCCTGCACAAGGATATGTCTTTGCAACTGTAAGTGACTAGTCAACTTAGTCCTTCACATGATATTCATAAGTTGCCATAAGTTTCTGCTACTCTATGGATCATGCTGAAGTTTGAACAAAATGGTTTGACTTAATATTTATTTCACAAACATACATTCTGCTCATTTATGTTCACATTCACATTCAATCATCATGTATTTTCTAACAGCGGAGTTACACAAACCGTGTGTGTGTGTGCGTGTTTGTGTGTGACATATTTTTGGTTGGATGTGTATGGAAATTCATTATTAATCATTTACTTATTTTTTCATTAGCCTTATGTATGTGTATGTGTGTGTGTGTCATATATTTGATGGGATGTGTATGTGTGTGTGTCATATCTTTGGTTGGATGTGTATGGAAATTCATTATTTATTATTTCATCAGCCTTATGTATGTATGTGTGTGTGTGGGAACACAGCAGATTACATCATATCTTTATTATATAAACCATTATCCATTTTTAACCTTCACCTGTTAAGAAAATGACGGTTGGTGGATGACCTTTAACGACAACTGTTACATGACATAAGTGTAGAGTTAGTTAGTTCCGTCCGCGCAGCGGGGCGCATCGGGCAACAAGCATTCACCAGCGGGCTCGGTCGGCAGCGTCGATTTCCACATCTTCCCACTTGACGTCGAGCGTTCGTAGATCTTCCATGAATGTTCGTCGCCATGTATTATGCGGCCGCACTACTTTTCTCTTCCCCCGTGGCGGCGTCCAGCGCAGCGCGATCTTTGCGTGGCGGTGGTCAGACATCCGTAGAATGTGTCCTGCAAAGCGCATTCTTCGCTCTACGACCATTTCTGCCAGGCTGCGGGAGTTTGTTCTTCTTAGAATTTCTTCATTTGAAATACGATCATGGTATGATACACTGAGTATTCTTCTCAGGCATCGTTGCTGAAACACATTCAGCTTGTGGATGACTGCCCTCGAGCTCGTCCAAGTTTCAGATGCATAGATGGCGGTTGGGATGATGATGCTATTAAACAGGCGAAGTTTGTTGTTGGTGTGGATAGTTCGCCTAGCCCAAATCAGCTGTAGCTGTTGGAAGACTGCAAATGCTCTGCCGATTCTGCGATTGACATCCGCGTTAGTCCCACCATCCGCAGCCACAATGCTGCCAAGGTAGGTAAACTGTTTGACTTCTTCGATCAGCTGATTGCTCACCGTGATCCGCACCGGCGTCATCCGGCCGACCGCCATGACGTTGGTCTTGTCAGTGCTGATCCGTAACCCAACTTTGGCTGCTTCGTGCTCCAGGCTAGTGGTCATCTCCTGTAAAACTTTCCCATTCTGCGCCAATAGCACAATATCGTCGGCGAATTCCAGGTCGGTCAGGCGTCCCTGGCCTGTCCACGGAATTCCAGACGCTGGCTGTGTTAGTGCTCGTCGCATGACGAAGTCCATCATCATGAGGAAAAAGAATGGTGAAAGAATGCAGCCCTGTCTAACTCCGGTCTCGATGGTGAAAAAGGCAGTATGACCTGTGTCCGTCCGGATGCAACAGCTAGAATCCTGATATAAGTTCTGGAAAATGGCGATAAACCGCTGTGGAATGCCATATAGCCGTGCGATGTTCCAAAGCGATTTCCGGTGGACACTGTCAAACGCCTTCTTAAAGTCTATAAAGTTGACCAAGAGCGGTTTCTGATATTCGGAGCTTTGTTCAATGATGTTTCGAAGAGCAAAGATTTGTTCAGTGCACGACCGACCGCTTCTAAACCCGGCCTGTTCGTCCCGTAGAGCCTGATCGACTGCTCGCAGTATCCGTTTGAGGAGGACGAGACAAAAAACCTTGCCTGGGACAGACAGAAGGGTGATGCCTCTCCAATTGTTACAGTCTGCGAGATTACCTTTCTTAGGTAATTTGACGATGACACCCTGTCTCCAGTCATTTGGGACACGTTCCATGTGCCAGCAGTCATTGAGCAGCGTAGTGAGCACCCGTACAACTTCATCACCACCCGCTTTCAGCATTTCTGCTGAGATTTGGTCAAGACCAGGTGCTTTGTTGTTTTTCAGATGACGAATCGCTGCAGCGACCTCAGCATCCATGATGTCGCTCATGTCCACTTCCAGCTCATAGGGAGGAGGAAAGACTGTAAAGTCGTGCGTGGCTACGGGAGCCGGCTGGTTTAGGGTGTTTTTGAAATGTTCCACCCAACGCGCGTCCTGCTCTTCTTTGCTAACTAGCATCCTGCCGGTTGTATCCCTTATCGGCCCAGTGGAACCGCTTCGGGCCCGAGTGAGGTCTCTAACCACATGAAACAGAGTCCTGCTGTCACCCTGGTCCGCAGCCACTTGTGCTTCAGTGCCCTTCCGGTCCAGCCAGTCCTTCTTGTCTGCTCGGCAACTCCTCTTGACCCTGCGGTCGAGTTCTCGGTACGCCTGCGATGCTTCATTTCGCTCCTCTTCGGTCTTTGCTTGATCGCGCTGACGTTTCTTGACCCGTCTTTCATTGAGCAACGACCATGTCCGGTCCTGAATCCACCGTTCTCGCTGCGTTCCACGCCGTCGACCAATCGTTCTCTCTGCTGTCTCGATGGCAGCATCCTTGATCTGTGCCCATTGTTCTTCGATGCTGGCCGAGTTGTCAAGAATCTGGAATCGGTTAGCGAGTTCAATGTGGAAGCGCTCGGCGTTCACGCGGTCCTTCAATTTCTCGGAGGCAAATGACCGAACGGTGTTGCGTCCGGCCACTCTTTTCAATTTTAGTCGGATTGAGGTCACAAGCAAGTGGTGATCAGATCCGACGTCGGCGCCGCGAAAAACCCGTACGTCACGTAAAGCCGAGCGCCACCGTCGATGGATGCATACATAGTCGATTTCATTGTGAGTGGCCCCATCTGGTGACCGCCACGTCTTTTTGTGAATCCGTTTGTGAATGAAATATGTATTCCCGATGCAAAGGTTGTTAAGATTGCATAGGGATAGGAGACACTCTCCATTATCATTCGTTACTGCTGCCGATCCATGAGGTCCGATCACGTTTTCCCAGCCCTGACGGTCGCTGCTGAGTTGCGCATTCATGTCGCCAAGGAGGATCTTTATGTCATGGTTGGGGACAACTGCGATTGTGTCTTGCAGCTGGTCGTAGAAGGCGTCCTTCTCTTCATCATCTGCCTCATTTGTCGGTGCGTAGACTTGAATAACAGTAATTTTAGCATGGCGAGACTGAAATCGGGCGGTAAGGATGCGATCACTGATCAGTTTCCATCCAACGAGTGCCTGTACCGCGGTTTTACTCAGGACCATCCCGACGCCGTGCACATGATGTTCTTTGGCTCCCGAATACAGGACGATCTTCCCGTCGCTTGTCATTTTTCCATTACCCGTCCACCTCATTTCGCTGACACCAAGAATGTCAAGCCGGTAATTGTCGAATTCGTGCAGAAGCTGCTCCAGTCTCCCACACTGGTACAACGTTCGCACGTTCCAGGTTCCAATTCGTGTGATCGTATTGGCGTCGAGTATCCCGTTTTGCATCGGGCGCTGGACGACCTTTCGGCTTTGCTCCAGCACCGTCATCAAGGGAGAAACAGGGTCATCGCGCCGGTATTGTTTAGACCGCTGATTTTTGCTTGTTGTTTCCGTAGCAAGATAAATTTTACGGGATCAGGATGCTAGCCTGATGCCCAACCCTCCTCCTTTTTCACCCGGGCTTGGGACCGGCGTCGGCGGAGATCATAAGTGTAGAACATATGTAATATTATCTTTGGTGTACATCTCTCAACATAATTATGATTGATGATGATGACCTTTGACCTGCCAAGATAATTATAATTGCTGATGACCTTTGACCTAGATCTGTCAAAACCAGTTAGTGATATGGACCATACAAACCAAACCTCTCTCTCGTAATAAACCATTAACAATTTCCTGTTTTTATGAATATTACCTTGTTGCTTCTTAGGTCTTTTTTTTTTTTTTACCTCATATGCAGTTGATACAAGTAGTGTAAAACAGAAAACATCAGACTCAAATGATCGATAAGTATGGCATTCATATTTCATAAGACCTTCATCTGGTTAATGGTAGTGTGCAGCTTGCACTTACGCTTATGTCTAGCATGCTGAATGATGTTTAAAATATGAAATAGTGCAATAGCTAGTTAGGTCACTTTGGTTTCGAAATTCAACTAAGCTTTGTTCGAAAAGAATAACAGGCAGATCAAGCTTTTAATTCTTGATAAACATTTCATGGGCTGTGTCACATCTGTGGTTACAGAAGTGACAGTGCTTTCTTCCACTGTTGATGTGCCTAGCATGATGTGAAGGCTTTGAAACAATATGACTCATCTCTACTGCACTGTATTATGCAATCTGCCACGTTTGGTTCTGTGTACATATAGTCCCCTCTGAAAGTATTGGAACACCCTGGCCAATTCATTTGTTTGTGCTATACACCAAAGACATTTGGGTTTGAGATCAAATGACGGATATGAGACGAGAGGTTAGGATTTCAGCTTTTATTTCCCGGTATTTACATCTACATGTGTTAAACAACATAAAACAGAACCTTTTGTATCAGTCCACTCAATTTTTAGGTGAGCAAAAGTATATTATAGGAACAGATAAGTCTTGAAGTAAATTAAAGTAAATAACACTTAATATTTAGTTGCATATCCATTGCTTGCAAAAACTGCATGAAGCCTGTGGATCATTTACCTCACCAAATTGTTGTTTTCTTCTTTTTCAGGCTTTTAGGCAAGGTAAGGTACTTTATTGTCATTGTATACAATACAACGAAATTTAGTTTGGCAATTCTCAGACAGCAACAAGAGCATTTAAACATAAAACTCTGAAAGGAATTTAAATTAAGAAGTTTTAAGAATAAGGAATAAATAAACAACACACATTGTAAAATATATATGAAATTGCACATAAATGTGATGCCTTGATTATTGAAAGTGTTCTGAGATGTATATATTGCACATAGTATAAAAGCATTAGAGATATATTGCACACTGTATAAAGTGACAAGTGACAAAATGCACTATAGCACATGTAGCAGCAAAGCAGCAAAGAGTAAACTTATACAGTGTCCAGGTATGGGGGCTCAGTGCCTATGATGCGCTGTGCTGATTTAACTACCCAACACAAGTCTTTGCGGTTTTCACTAGTGCATCTAGTATACCAAACAGTGACACTGTATATGAGTATGCTTTCTATGGTGCTGCAGCAGAAATTTACAAGGAGCTGTGTAGGTAGTCTGTGTGGCTACACAAGGCTGTGCCGGGACTAACACAGGCACTCAAGAGGCAAAAAGGAGGTAAAACCAGAGGTGTTTTTATTTTAATATGTGGAGGAAGGGGGAAGGTGAGGGCATGAGGTCTCTGAGTGAGGGCTATGCATGGCGCTGTCTTCCCATAGTGGGGAGTGGCGATCTGGCTAGAGCAGGCTCGAGGCGGGACCCAGGGAGCATGACGCTGGCAGTGGGTACTGGCCGAGGGTGCAGAGGGGCCAGGGAGCGTCTTCTTCAGCACTGTCGTCTTCTACATCTGCTTCTGTAAGGTAAACGGACAAGAGTGTCAGCATGACCAATACCAGAGACGCTTCTCACTTCTCTGTGCTGCTACAGCCCCTTCATACTCTCCCAATGTCTGCTGGATGGTGAGTAGCTGCCGCTCCACTCATTGGCTGCCAGCCGTGCGTGTTTCTGCTTGAGGGCTTGGAATACCCATTCAATCTCCTTGGTCCACCACACATGGTCTGGCTGTTCTTTTTTGTGAGGTCTGAGGGGGGGAGGCTAGAGAGGAGAAATTAGGCACAAATCTTCTGTTGTGTCTCACGAACCCCAAAAAGGCACGTACCTGTTTCTTTGATGTGGGTCAGGGGTACTCATTCACTGCCTCCATCTTCTTTTCTTGAGGTTTTAGGAGGTCCCGGCTGATGCAATGCCCCAGGTACTGTGCCTCACTCAGCCCCATATGGCACTTCCTCAGGGTAGCTGTCAACCCGGCTTTTTGGAGGTTCCCTAAGACTTCTCCCAGACTGTAGAGGTGGTCCTACCAGGTGGAGGAGTGGATGATGACATTGTCCAGGTAGGTGGCTGCAAATGGCCTGTGTGGTCTTAGGACAATGTCCATCAGTTGCTGGAACATCTTTGGCTCTGTGGAGGCCAAAAGGGAGAACCCAGTACTGCCAGTGGCCGCTGGCGGTGCTGAAGGCGGTCTATGGTTTAGCCTCAGGAGCCAGGGCCACTTTCCAATATCCTTAGGTCAAGGGTGGAGATGAAGCGGGCTCTCCCCAGCCTCTCTAGCAAGTCATTCACTTGGGGAAGAGGAGAGATGTCAAAGTCAGAGACCTAGTTCATGCTTGGGGAGCCTCTCTGACAGCAAAAAGCACTTAGGGCAGGAGAAGGTCCCAGTTTCTACCGTCTTCGTCTACCACCCATTGCAGAAGCTGCTTACGGGTCTGGTTAAACCTCTGCACAAGGCCGTCAGTCTGGAGGTGGTAGACGGATGTCCTCAGGTTCTTAAATGCAACAGCCGGCACAGATCAATCATTAAATTTGACATGAAAGGCGTACCTTGGTCTGTCAGGATATGCTTAGGGATCCCCATGCAGCTGAACTGAAGCATGAGATCTATTGTGATGTTGCGGTAGGTGGTTTTCCGCAGGGGCACTGCTTTGGGGTACTTGGTGGCATAGTCCTGCGATGACCAGGATATACTTGTGCCCCAGGTGGACTTTGGCAGTGACCCTATCAGGGCCATGCCAATCCTTTCAAAGGGGACGACGAGGAACCCTTTCAAAGGGTTCAGTCCCCTGACACTGGGGGCACCTTCTGCAGCGTGCTCAGACCTCCACATCAATGCCAGGCTACAGGAACCTGTCCTTCAGCTTCTCTAGATTGCTCCAAGCCCCCAGGTGGCCCCCCCAGTGGGTGCGAGCCCCTTTATACTCTCCTGATGTCTGCTGAATGGTGAGTAGTTGCCGCTCCACTCAATGGCTGCTAGCCATGTGTGTTTCTGCCGCCCCGCAGCCATGTGCTTTTAAGCTGTCCAAAACACTCAGGTTGCTGAAGCGGAGCTGTCTGTTCAGCACCCGAGCGGCAGTCCTGCAAGGAATGTGTTGGCTTTTGTGTATGCGGGCTGCATGCTTGCCATCATATTATATTTGAGTTTCACAGGAAGAATAGCCTTTGTTGTGTTTTCTTCACCTGGTGAGAGGTGTTGACGGACCATGTGAGATCATGTAGACTCTAAGGATCCTGATGTCGTTCACACTCTCCAATTCCTCTCCATTTATATGCAGAGAGAGATGGGTGGTCCTCCTGGATCTCCTGAAGTCTATGATGGTTTTTGCGGAGTTCAGGACCAAATTATTGTCCATACACCAGTGAATTAGATGTTGTACTTCCTCCATGTAGGCTGTTTTCTCATTATCAGATACAAGTCCCAATATGGTGGTGTCATCAGAAAACTTTACTATGGAATTAGAAGAATGGATTGGGGTGCAGTCAAGCATGAACAAGGTGAATAGGGCTGGGCTAAGCACACAGCCCTGCAGTACACCTGTGTTCAGAACAAGCATGGAGGTGGTGTGATTACCTATTCTGAGGTGTTGTGGTCTGATTTTGATGTGTGACAAAATAAGTTTCTCAAAGCACTTCATGATAATGGGGGTTTAAGCAACTGGGCGGTAGTCATTGAGGCAATCCCCCACAGATCTTTTGGGCAATGGAATGATAGTGGTGGACTTGAGACAGGTGGGAACCATGACAAGCTGTAATGAGAGGTTCAAAATGCTTGTGAACACCCCCGCTAACTGGTCAGCACATGTTCTGAGTGTGCGGCCTGAGACCTTGTCAGGTTCTGCAGCTCTGTGGATGTCAACCTTCCTCAGAGTGGCTCTCACTTGATGACGCTGTAAGGAGAGTGCTTGTCCTTTGTTGGTAAAGCGTGGGCTCCAACTCTGTTGCATTGGTCATCAGAGCAAGTAAAAAAATTATTCAGGGAATCAGGGAGAGAGGGGTCATTACTGATTTGTGAGGGACTACCCTTGTAGTCAGTGATGGCTTTAATTCCCGTCCACATGCTATGGGTGTTGCCGTTCTCAAAATGACCTTCAATGTGCTGTTTGTATTTGTGTTTCGCCTCTTTGATGCTTTTCATCAGTTCCCCTCTAGCATTACTGTTGGCCTGCGTGTCGCCTAATTTATAAGCCGCATCACTGCTATTTAAGCAGAGACCGTACCTTACCGTCCAGCCATGGCTTCTGTTGTGGAACATTTTGATGGTTTTGGTGATGTAGGCCATTACTGATGTACTATATTCCTCCAAATCAGCTCCTTCTGCAAATACATCCTAGTCTGTGAGCTCAAAACAGTCTTGCAGTCATGAGGTGGCTTCCTCACTCCAAACCTTGACTGTCTTAACAGGTGGTTTTGTTCTGCAGATCAGAGGCTTATAGACCGGAGTCAGCATCAGGGAAACATGATCTTATGAGCCAAGATGTGGAGCTGAGATGGCTTTGTATGCTCCTGGAACATTTGTGTAGACTTGGTCCAAAATGTTCTTTTCTCTAGTTTGGATGTTAAAGTTTTTGTGAAATTTTGGCAGTATTGTCTTTAATTCAACGTGATTAAAGTCTCCTGCCACAATCACTGCCCCATCTGGATGCATAGTTAGCTGGTTGCTAATAGTAGCATGTAAATTTTCCAGTGCTGCCTTAGAGTTAGCTTGTAGCGGTATGTATACAGCCATGATTATGATAGCAATAAACTCCCTGGGTATGAAAAACGGTTTGCATTTCACCATCATATATTCAAGGACTGGGGAGCAGTGTTTCCCAATGATGTCTGTGGCAGTGCACCAGTCATTGTTTACATATATGCACACTCCACTGCCTCTTACTGGAGTCTGTTGTCCGGAGTCTGTTGTCCGGTCCGCCCAGTAAACAGCACGAACTGCTAGCTCGATGGCAACATCGGGAACGGTGTTGTTAAGCCAGGTCTCCATGATAATCTTCACACAGCTGCATACTTTGTTATAAATAATTCCTAGGTGAATTTTGTCCATTGTTGATAAGTGACTGAGAGTTTGTGAGGAAGAGACTCAGAAGAGATGGTTTGTGTGGGTTAGCTCACACAAACCAGTAGATGAGTTATTTATTGTTTAAACAATCAATCAAACAGGACACACCTGTTAACAATTAACACCTGTTATTCCAATATTTTTGCTCATCTAAAATTGGGTGGTCTGATACAAAATGAAATGTGCTATGTTCTGTGTCATTTAACACATCTAAATGTAAATACCAAAATAAAAGCTGAAATTCTAAACTCTGTTCTCATATTCATCTTTTGATCTCAAACCCAAATGCCTTCAGTCTACAGGGGGGAGAAATGCTGTTCCAATAGTTTCAGAGGGGACTGTAAGCCAAAAATCAATCTATAGCTGTTATTTAGTCATGATTCCTTGAAAACTGCTAATTGGAAATTTTTCCGTCTGAGAGCTAATCCAAGTTTTTTTTTTCTAGGAGAAAAACAAAGTAAGTGGAAGTGTACCTATACAGTCCTGCTATTTCACACTCACCTGGATGTTTCAGACCTCTTACGCAACAAGGGTTATCAGTAGGACACTTTTCAACAAGCTATTCCCCGTCCATTCCTCTAAAACCACAAACTGTGCCCTTGTATTAAAACTGGTGCAATTAATTTACACATCAGCCTGTCCTATGTTTTGCTCTGTAGGGATTTAATCAGTGGTTTGTAATTAAATCTGCATGGATTTGTCAGGATTAATGATGGCATTGTCCCAGTGGGCCTGGCCTATAATGAATTACATCTGCAAAACATTAGAGGCTGGAACTGTTATTGATTTGTCACGTCAGGATCATTTGTACCCCAACAATACCCAGTTACATGAGTTTGTTGGTTTGTGGAGCATAAAGTGTTTCTAAATTTATATTTAATTAAAAGGACAAAAATTCAATTTGCTTCATTCATAGAAAAGAGAAGTTCTCTTTAATTCTTCTATCCACTTGAAACATGAACAAGCAAACATAGATGAGAGAAGGCAAGAAATTAGAGAATTATTAGAGAGAATTAGAGAAATACAATATAAATGCTGAAGTTCCAAGATAGGCTACGTGACCTGCAAGATGTCAATCCCACAAATGACATGTTCACAAGATCTGGTTAAAAAAGAAAAAGATGCAGTGATTACCTGTCTCTGTATTCCCGAGTGCCGATTTTTTTTTTAAAAGAAAAGAAAAGAAAGACAGGTCATTGTTAAGAATGCTTTAAAAATGCCGCAATTGTTTTAAGTTAGATATGTAAATACTTTACTTATTATGAACAATTATATGGATTCTGGGCCCTCATGAATTGCTAATAATCCTAAAAATATCTACTTAATAGAAATACAAAACATTTTTTGTCCGGGCACAGAAAAAAATAAGAGCCGGTTAAGTCCGGATGATAAATATAATTCAGGCTATGGGGCTTGGTTTTTCCCGGAAGCCCTGCTGAGTGTAACCAGAAATAGCCGTACTTAAATTAACTCCACATGAGCAGCTGATCATATTGTCAGCAAGTCTGTAGAGCTAGCCTGACCATAGCCATGGAGATATATTGAATAAAAGCATGTATATGATCAAGATCCTGAGTTTGCTATTGAATATAAAATCATGTTGTATAAGCACTCCATGACCAGGTCCGTTTCTGAGCTTTTCAAAGGCAAGGGTTGATACTTTGACACTGACACTGATGCAAATACATGGACTGAAACGAAAGTGAGTAAAATGAGAAAAAGGTGAGTTCGTGGCACAGAGGGGCAAAAAGAGGGGTTGGGACATTTCCATTACTGACCTGCCATTGTTGCAGCCCACCCCCCACACTCGAATGCTGATGATGGGTTGGCAGTGGATGAGACTGCGGTCTATGGGGTCCAGGAGGCTTAGCGTGTCCTTTTTGAGCACCATCATCATGTCCTGACCCTTATCACACACACACACACACAAACACTCACATAGATACATACAAAGTCTTGCCACTACACCTAAAACACTAGCCTACAGCTCACACTAAACTCCTAATATAAACCATGCTTGAACTTTACATGCTCACAATGAGATGCTCACCTCTCCCCAGGCTCCCACAGCATCGCGGCCCTCAACTTTACTGTGAGAGAGCTGTTGGATACAGTTATTGACCACCAGGCTGCTCTTCCCTGGAGCCAGTTCCTCCTCTGGAATCTCCACCCATCCCAGCGAGCGTACCGCAAAACACTGCAACACACATGCACCTCTTAAAACATCATGCAGTCAACTGGGGACACTGTATTGCCAAAAGTATGTGGACATCTGACCATGACACCGATATGTTCTTGTTGAACGTCCCATTCAAGCTACCCTTTGCTATTATAATAACTTCCACTCTTCTGGGAAGGCTTTCAACTCAATTCAATTCAGTTTTATTTGTATAGAGCTTTTAACAATGGATATTATCCCAAAGCAGCTTTACAGACATATATAACCTCAGGATATAGATTTTAAATCTTTCCACTAGATTTTGGAGCGTGGCTGTGTGGATTTGTATTTATTCAGCCACAAGAGCATTAATGAGGTCAGTCACTGGTGTCAGACAAGAAGGTCTGGGGTGCAGACCTTGGCGTTCCAGTTCATCCCAAAGGTGTTCAGTGGGGTTGGGGTCAGGGCTCTGTGCAGGACACTCAAGTTCTTCCACTCCAACTTTGGCAAACCATGTCTTCATAGAGCTCACTTTGTGCACAGGGGTCATCGTCATGCTGGAACAGGTTTGGGCCTCTTTAGTTCCATTGAGGGAAAATTGTAATTCTACAGCAAACAAAGGCATCCTATACAACTGTGTGCTTCCAACGTTGTGGCAACAATTTGGAAAAATATCACATATGGGTGTGATGATTGGCTGTCCACAAACATTTAGTCATATAGTCTCTTTTAAAAGCACACAAGAAGATCTAGAGAATCTGAAAATTCTTGTCATAAACTTGGACACCTACAAAATATGTACAGTTCAAAGCAAAAGCTTAAAGAAAAATGAATATGAATTTTGAAACTTATCTACAAGAATGTCTTTCCCAGAACCTAATAATGAAATGTGGGTGTATCCTGGAACAAGATTACAATCCAGGCTTCAAAGTGGTGCAGTAGAATCATGACAATAACTGTGAGTTCAAATCCCGATGATACACCAGCCATCTGTAGCCAGGAGCCAAGGAAGCAAAACTGGTTGTGCTCTCTGGGTGGGAGGGGAATACTCTCTTTCCACTGTCAACCATAGTGACAGTAGACAAAATTAAGTGTCTGTAAGCTTGTATATGGTATGGAAGAGGGCAGATAGAGCTTTCATCTGAGTATGTTACACTGCCTTGTGAAAAATCATGAGTGGCAGTTAAAAAAGATGGCTGGCTTCAGGTGTTTTGCGTAATTATGAGCTAGTCTTCTCCCTCTTTTGATAGGTGACGTATAATAGAGGATACTGGCTGGTGATAAAAATGCGAAAATCCAAAGCATAAGGCAAAACCATTAGAAAAAATGTTTGAAATTATATTTTGCAGTGGTATTCTTGAAGAAGGCATATGATTAACATACTGTATAATCAGGAAGATTAGGGGAGGAATGGAGGAGGGGGATCTTTATCATTATGTTCTAAGGGTATGCAAATCTTTGCATTCAACTGTATATATAATTTATTATCTTGTGTATTTCAATGCATTTTAACAAGTAAAACCTGTGTCGCCTTGATGAATGCATTTTTCCCCAACAATTTATGAGATATGAGTATTTATTGAACCTATTTGTATTTGTCTTTGTGGTGACGTGCATCCTCTTACACACACTTAATGGAACAATGCCACCCAGTAATGCTTGTCTCATCTTTATAGAGGTCAGTACACACAAATACACATTTCATACACATCAACAGCATATCCAGTGAGGCAACAAAAGCTGATCTGGGCTCTGCCCTCAATTTCACCTTCTTTTCTGTATTATGAACATTGCTTTTCATCTCAGGACTTAATTAACATTCATTTGCGTGTTAATACGGCATTGGAATGGTACCTTGGAATCTGGGTCCATGTTCACACAGAAGTATTCTTCCTGCCAGGACACTCTAATGGAAAGGGGAAAAAAGCATTAACAATAGACTTTAATGTACTAAAATGTGATATCTAGCAGGGGTCATGAGCATGTATTGATTATTGGAGCCTTAATCGGCTCACTGTCAATTATCATTATCCAATCCATTTCATTCCTTCTGTCTTCAAGCATTTAGCAAACATATTCACTAAACCAGACTAGGGATGTCACGATACCAAAAATCTAGTAGTCGGTACCAATACCACCAAAAGTACACGATACTCAATACCAAAGTCGATTCCACGGTGTGGTATAAAAATAAAATTAAAAAACTCTCCTGGAGGACATCCTCCTCTGGCTGATACTGGCAAAGAGGGAGAGAGGGAGAGAGAGAGAGAGAGAGCAAGAGAGGGGCTCTATTTTAGTTATCAAACACTGTCCGAAAATGAGTGGAGGTGCACTCCTAAACACGCACGCACACACACACGCACACACGCATGCACACAGATCCGCACACGCACACACACACCTTATACTCTGAATGCAAGCATTAGTTTAAATTCACTGATATGGTGGCAGGCCAAAACAATTTCTTAAAAGCATTAACATTTGAATAATTATTAGTGACATTAGGCTACATTTAGCTGACAGGACACGGGCTGAATGGCGATGCATGGTGGCCCATTTGGAGGTAGTTTATAACACTGCAATGTGTAAGCGTCGTTAACAAATAACTGTCTATCACAAACATTACATGGAGCATAACGTTAGCTGGTTTCACTGCCACAATTCCAGCTGCCTCAAACAAACATAATACAGGGTCCGTCTTTCAGGTGCTTCGCCAAATTCCAGGTGTTTCCTCGCTTTGTTTGAAATGAACTATAGCATGGGTTGCACACCGGAAACCGATACTAGCTTTCCTCTCTTTTCCTCTCAACGAGTCGGGGTGGAACTAAACTTGATAAACTAAGCTAATCTTCTGTAGTTTGTCCCGTGTGCTTGCAGGCGTTCTTCTTCTTCTTCACCACTTGTGGACCGACTAAAACACTTGTGCGTATTTGCTGCCCCCATCAGGTCCAGAAGAATTGCAACCCCGGAACTTTCATTACATCGAAACCCACAGTACTGCAGAAAAACAAGTACCGTCACGTTTTAAGAATGTTAGTACCGACTTGGTACCGAAGTATCGGTTCTCGTGACATCCCTAAAGCAGACCTCATAAGAGCTTATAATCTGAATATGGAGAGAGATGAATGGAAGATATCAGGGCACTATGAACATTTAGTAACGTCTAGTCAATATGTTCTAATATGTTCTAGTCAACGCCCATTCCATGGTTTAGGAGTTTATTAATGAGATCCTCACACTGAGTAGTTTCCAGTTCCCTAAAAATGTGTAATGTATATATTATACCCAGAGAGTCCTTCAGAGGTTAAGAGAATTCGCAGAATAGACAGTGCTGTTATACAAAAATAATCAACACGCTTAACCTTTGTCCACCTAGAAGTGGATTATTTTCGTATAGCAGCATGAATTGCAAAAAAATATTATTACACTTATAGCACAAGATTGACCAACATAACGATAACAAAATAGCTGTTCATTGTTACATTTTATTGTTAGTTTCTATTATCACTTATGTTACAGTAGCTATAGACAGACATTTGCTCACCAGCATCTACTGTATTATATCTCTTGAAGTTCCTGATACAAAAAAAAACCTCACACAGCTTGTCATACTACTAAGTACAATCTGTTCTGTCCTGAAGACTTCCATAAATGTTACATAAACATATCCTAATAGAAATCTTCACCACATCAACAATTACATGTGGCTATTTTTCAAAAAATCTGTTTATTCTTAGCCTTAGATTATGTGTAGAATCCTCCATACAAGTCCCTGTGTATGAGCTGTTACTACTAGAATGATATTAACCTATTAGAATGAGCATATTAATGCAATCCTATCATTTAGGTCACAGCCGGAACTACTGTCTGAGCTGCTGTTAAAGAAATAAATGCACACGTTCTGATTTGAGAACACAACTGCACTGAGGTATAATGGAGAATAATGTGTTTATAAAGGTGGATAATTTATTCTATATAATGAACCCTAATGACCTAATCAACGTGTTTCATTTGGAGCCATTAGCAAAAGAGATGATTGTTTTTTCTGGCTTATTGTCTTACTCTCTCTCTCTCTCTCTCTCTCGCGCACACACACACACACACACACACACACACACACACACACACACACACACACACACACATACACACACATACACACACACACGGTTGTCAGAATAAAATGTGATTCTTATTCTGGCACTGTTACTAGCCATTTGAGAGGACATCTGCTGACTGGAGCACCAGGTGTTTTCTCTCCTCTCTCTCTCTCTTGGGCATACAAGTTGGATTTACTGTCAGTGGCTTTATTACAGCAAGGTAGAGAAACACAAGGTAAACACAAAAGCTGAACATTCGAAAGGACAATTACAAAATGTGTTCACCCTGCAATTTCACTAGAATTACACATAATTGTAAATCTCAAGGGACTGCATGTTGAAAAGAACCAGTAGTCTTTTATAGAGGTGTAACGATATGGCATATCTGATCATCTCATTTGATACAAAGCTCTCGATTCGATATGTCTGTGTATCGCACAATACATTCAGCAGATTGAATAATAAAGTAGGCTATTCTTGCGTGACTTTGACAGCACAACGAGCTAACAACAGAATGGGAAATAAAGCATACACCCCACTTGAGTCACACCAGAGTTATTATGCCAAATTGGGCTAGTTTACATTTACGGCATTTGGCAGAATACCTTGTTCAGAGTGACTATATCGCATTTATACAACAGAGCAGTTAAGGGCCTTGCTCAAGGGGCCAGCAGTGGCAGCATGGCTGTACTGAGATTTGATCAGTCCAATGTCTTCACTTCTGAACTTGTTTCCCACCCAAAAAGAACAATCTTTCCTATGCCCAATGCCTGAACCTTTTGGGATAATTTCAAGTGGTTTTGTGCAGTTTTTGAGATGCAGTTAGGGTGGGAATTTTGCTGAGACCTGGCAACCCTGTACACCAGAAAGCTAATGTTTAATTTAGCCATAATTGATTTTATACAGTTGCAATCAAAATTATTCAACTTCCACTGCAAATCAGGTTTATTGTCAAAATTTATTTGTATGATTTTGAGCTGACTTTTATTGTGCTTTTGGGTCAGTAGTGGTGTATGTCTTGGAGTTCTGGCATGGAAACCTTCTGCGTTTAGTACGTGCCTTACTGTGCTCACTGAAATCTCAGTGCCTGTTGCCACCAAGTCTTGCTTCAGGTCTTCTGTAGTCACTCGAGGGTTTTTCACAACCTGCCTTCTCAGAAATCTGGCTGCAGCCGTTGATTGCTTCCTTTTTCTGCCCCATCTAGGTATTTCATATATTTTCTGTCCCTAGATTAGTTGCATCAGGTGTGCTTGAGACAACACCTGCTTTGCATATTTGTGCTGTTGTGAGGGATTCTATAATTTTGAAACTGGAGGAATCCTTATATGTTGCATTTTCAGTTGAATTTGGGGAAACCACTTGAAGCATTTGTTGTGTTGAACTATTTCAACTGCTTTTGTTTGATTTGTTCATTACAAACAGCTGAAACTCTGTAAATTTTGACAATAAACCTGATTTGCAATGGGGGTTGAATAATTTTTATCGCAACTGTACATCCTAATGCACAGCTTTTACTTTTCGTTACATGCTGCTAAGAGTCTTAAAGGATCACACAAACACTGTTTTATTATTAATTTTCAATCATTGTACTTGAAAATGGAAATCTAGGACAGATACAGCATTTCGTGCAAATGCTGTATCAAAAATGTGTTGTATCAAGACACTGCTGTATCACGGTATCATCTTAATCCTAATCATCTTATCTCTACACCCATATCTTATATGTTTGCTGTGTGTACAGTGGCTTTGCTAATAATGTAGAAAGAGAGAACTTACCCATCACTGAGGGAATGCTCATACCCATCTGCTGCAGTGCTCTGACAGAAAAGACAGAACAAATGTCAGTTTAACACATACACATAAATGGAAATGTGCATTTGATGAAGGGGTGTATAGAGTTAGATATGTAATTGATCTGGATTGACCTCATCAATGTCGCATCTTTACAGTCACAGAAACATGCACATAGTGTGGATTGTAACAGTGTGACCTCAGAAAGAACACTGACCTTGAGCTGGTTAGCTGGGAATCCGTTGCTGATGCTCTGTTCGTCCTCTGTGCTGTATGAAGGGTGCTGCCACTGTGTGGTGCCTGAAGGAACATGCCAGTAGTAGGTACCGGTGCTGTCCCGTATAGTGCGCCATCCTGGAGGTAGGTCTGAGTCCAGCGTCAGGCTCTGATCATTCCAGATATCATCTGTGACCAAGGGCATAATTATACTATTATACAGTACAGTGTATTAACCTTTCAACTTCCTGTGATGACAGTCTATACACCCACATTCCTATGTTAAGTTGGATTTTAAATAATGATGTCTTTTTTAAATTATCTGAGTGATTAACCAAGTGACATTTTCTACAGGGACATGTCATCCCACAAATTTTCAAATTGCTCCAAACTATTCTCATTGGTCTGTGCTCCATTTAAATCGATAGGTTGCGGAGCATGTAATTTGAAAAAAACATCACTTTTATTTGATTAATGTACACACACACACACACACACACACACACACACACATGTATATACATATTTAAATAATTCATGGTTTAGGGGCAGCAGTTCAAGTTGCTGCCTCACAACTCCATTGTCCTTGGTTCGATCCTAAGTTCGGGTTACTGTCAGCGCTGACTTTTGCATGTTCTCCTGATATCCATGAAGGTTTTCTGGGGGTTCTCTGGTTTCCTTCCACCTCCCAAAAACATTGTGCACACAACAATTGTTTGTAGGTGTGAATATGTGCTCGAGAGAGTGTCCCATCCAGGGTGTATTTGCCTCACACCCAGTGTTCCTCAGACAGGCTACGAATGCACCACGACCCTGCCCAGGATCAAGTGGTTACTGAAGACATGAATAATAATAAAATAATTAATGTTCTGTTTTTTTGTCAATAGTTTGTAAGCACAGTTGACTCAAGGTTACTGGTTTTAGTGGTATTATTATGTTTTATCTATGTTTTAATGGGTACAAATTGCACATAATTAGTCTGAGAGAATGTTTTAGCAAGTTGCATGAAATGAGGTGGGGTTTGTATGTGTGTTTTGTTTGTGCTAATGAATGAAGATGAAAAGTGGGTTAGGAGTGACATAATGAGTAAGAGTGAGACAGTGAGAAAGACATAATTCATGTCAAGTTTTTAATTAAGGCGTTGTCATCAGAACCTCGCAACATGGCCACCTTGGACTTCATTTCCCATCAGCCGCACAGACTACAGCCAGATCTCATGACCATGTCCCAAGCTATTTTCCTTCTGATTACACTACGTGTTTTGTGTTTCCCCTTGCTTCCTGGCTCTGGGTGCGACTCAGTCAGCTCCCTAGGTCGTGAATCAGTATATCTTGTACACGAGTTCGGGCGCTGGTAAGGACCCTGGCTTACTACGCATCATGACACCATGTAAACGCACTGTCTGATGACTCAATTTCCAGCGACATGACCATATACACGGCTTGTAAAACTTCAACACTGGCATTTATCAACATCAGGCAGGACCGATATCTTTCTGACATTATATATCATATAAATGTGTTAGCTTAATTACAGTTTCTGTCATGGTACTTCAATACGAGCATAGGCTAGCTAGTGGATTTAAAACAAAAAAAATATGAAACACGTAAAAGTTGTTAGACTCAAACAAACCGTATATAGAACGTCAAATAAAGTTAAAAATCGATAACGTAAGTAATCATTTGAGAGCTACAACAACGATAACAATCAATTTACATTTGTAAACAAACGTTGGCTGAGAGTATGTCCATCATTGTTTTTCGAGCTGAGAGGCTTCGGATAATATGACGTCATTTCCAGTAAGGGAACATAGTAAGCATCGATGCTCCCTGGTTTTTGTGGTGCATTGTGGGATTTTTTTTAGGGCGCGAATGTTCCAGTACACTGAAAGGATTTTGCGATTGAGACAGCCCTTAAAATTGCTTGATCAGTGCCCTGACTACTGACCTTGGGAGCTGAGTGAGATGCACCTTCTGAGATTTCTTTGTTTCATTGCTAAGCTACTGTTGTCTGCTTCATGCCCTGTTCTCCAAGTTTTTGTTTAGTTTGTTTTGTGAATTTTGTTTTTTATTTTATCTTGTTTTGTTAGCTTTGTTTGCCGGTTATAAAATAAAAAACCTGCACTTGCATCTGTCTCTCCAACTACCTGACAAGAACACACCTTATGTTTTATTCATTTGTTTTATGTTTAATGCAACTTGTAATGTTATTGAGAAATCGCAAAGAGTTTATTGTGTCTGATATTGCTTTGCTCTAGAAGAAAATGGGGGAACAAAATTATGGGAAGGAACAATAACAAAACATAACACAACTCAAGCTTATTCATGCTGTTACTATTGTGCTGCTCGGTTTGAAATCTTCTCACACATTAACAAGGGAGCTCTGGAACAGTTTATTTGTAGTACACTGGATTTTTGCTATGCATATAACACCTTTGCACATTATCACTTTAAGTTTGGCGTGCATTTTAATTAGTGCTAAAATATTCAAGCGACCTGTGTAATCTCAGATAAGACTGACTACAGTGACATACAGTATTCCCTTACTTCTTCTGCATAGATTCTTCTACAGTGATTTTACTCTTAAATTCACAGGAAATATTTACACATTACAGATATTCTATTATTTATTATACAGCAACATATTGAGTTATTTAAATGGATAATTCAAGAAGGGTCCAAAGAGGCTCAGAGAGAGAAAGTTAAATAAGATCTTATGAAATTTTTGTAAATTATGCATGATCCCTAGACAGGAACAACCTCCATTTTGTGATCAGGTCTCTATCAGTTGCTTGTAATCAGTCTGTATGTGTTTGTAGGTAATATTCTTTGATATCAGTTCTATTAAGTTCTTACAGTGATCCTGAGGAAGCATCCGTATTAGCAATTTCAGTATGGAATTCAGCCATACACTCACCATCCACTTTATTAGGAACACTCATACACCTGCACATTAATGCACGTATCCATCAACATGATTTTTACAGTGACCCAAATCTAGACGGAGCTAGAAATATCTAGAATCATGTTATGCATGAATGAGTGTGTGAATGTGTGCATGCATGGTGACTTGTGATGGAATGTATTCCTGCCTCACCCACACTGTTCCCAGGATAGGCTCGTGATCCATTGACCAGTCTGACCATAATAAAGCAGTAACTGCAGATGAATGAATGAACAATTTGCATTTACATGGCATTACAGATAAATAGGGTTTTGTTTTTTTTAAAACAATAGATATCACACTTCATCACTGCCAGTTGATTGCTGGAACCTTTTTCAAAAATTTACATTTATTCATGTAAATGTGGCTTCATCTAATCAAATATGTATAAATATGCATACTTAACAAATCCAAAACCCTAGTGTCTAGATGATGTTAGAACTAAAATGTTTATTTTGCTGTGAAGCCACTCACAAGAGTAGGGTTTTATTGCTGGAATATCTTTTGTTCATTGTTAAGCGATTAGACTGTGAACTACTTAGCCTACATATTAATAAACCACAGTGACAGTGTTTCATTGACCAGTCATGAATAACTTATAGAAGAAGTACAAACTTGTATAATGTTCTACAATGTGTGAAGTATTGCTTTTATGCTTTAGGCACTCATATTATGCACTGGGTGCCTGTTCAATTTTCAGTACATTAGGGAAGTATGCAATTGTCTGTCCAGTTAATAAAATTTATATTTAATCATTAACTACTGAGTCTGACATAATTTGAATATATAACTTTACACTCTGTATTTCTACACTCTATATCTTACAATAAGAAACCCTCCTTAAACCCTCCTCCTGTCAATCACAGCAGCACTAACCAATCGTGGGTGTCTGTGAGCTTGTGTATGCAGAAGATGGCAAATAACGCTCTCCTACGTGTGTGTTACTCTGCCCTCTGATGCAGCATGAGCAGCAGTTCAAAAGCATATGGCTGACTGGCTTGATGTCTTGTAGGACTCTTCCTCCTTCACTGCAGCATTTACAAAAGAAATGTAGGAATTATAAAAAATAATAATAATAATAATAATAATAAGTTAGGTTGGAAAGAATATTTGTATACTACAAGAAATCTAGTTTGTGTAAATTTAAGGAGACTCATTAATGTGAACCTCAACTGATCATATTCAAATCGTATAACTGGTATTCAATTACTGCAAATTTATACGCAGTGATTGTGTACTTATATTAATGTGAAAATCAGTCTTTTCGTAGTCATTAGAATTAAGAAAATTAAGGAAATTAACAACATTACCTCCTTCTCAGTGGCCAGTGGTGGCTCAACGGTTAAGGCTCTGGGTTACTGATCAGAAAGTTGGGGGTTCAAGAATGAAGAATATCGGTGTAAATCTGATGGGAATTTTATTTAGGTTTGGCATAAAAACATTTACACTAAACTTGTGAAATGTCTGATAGATGAAGCTGATTAAGCCTAATTTTAATTATTTTAATTTTAAAAATATGCTGCTGCTTTAAGTGTGTGTTATTGTATTAATACTCTTCCTTCTCTATGAGCACTTTGCTCTGTACTCATTGAAAGTGCATGTCAAAAGTGCACGGTAAATAATATGTGTAACTCACAAGCTGCAAGCTCACAGAAAGGTGAAAGGTGTTCAGCTCAAAAGGTGAACATGTGAAATACAAAAAGTGAGTACTAAGTGCTGAGTAGTAGAGCATGCAAGGGATAAAATAAAAGATAGATAAGATGTCTATCCTTGGCTAGTGCTATAGTGCTCAGTAGAGTCTTAAATAATGCTTACACTATCAGAAAAGAGAACACACTCACTTGAATATAAGCTTATTATAAGGTTCTAGCTGCCATTAAGCTGCCATTAAGCTGCCATTAATCTATAATTGGGGGGGGGGGGGTGCTTGCATACAATACAACTGAGTTGAATTGACATATTTTCATCCTTCACAATAAAGAAGAAATGTAGCTATATATTATTAATTTCCTAATTTAATTCAACTAAAAATGGTTCTAAGAAGCTCAAAAAGTAAGAAGTAAAAAGTGGAAGTATCCTGTAGGGTAAAATAATTTTTATATGATTTTTCATTTCTTCATTTTGTCCTGCAGTATGCAATGGTTTGCACTCAACTATAGTAGATACTCATCTCAGCAACTGTAGCACTTCCCTGTAAAGTTGTACTAAAAATGCTTCATCACGCTTCAATTATTTTATATATACAATCAAGTGTAAATATTTTTATATAGGATATTTGATAGATTTATGTATTCTCTTTCAAGCTCTGGCGAGCAGTGTTGGGTAAATTGCAGAAAAAAAAAGTAATGTAAGTGGTCACTACAGATTACTAATTACTATTTTAAAATTGTAATCTGATTACTGATTACTGCATGTAAAATGTAATCAGATTACTAATTATTTTACTTTCACGTTACTTTCAAAACTTATCAAACCTACAAAAATACACTACAAAATGATACTCATAGTTCTTTCAGTAATTTTATTGCGCGTCAATGTATGACGTAATCAGAAAAAGTTGGACTTATCATAAAACTTGCCTTGGGTGTAGTCACTGTTTGTAGGACTACCAGACTGATAAAACATAAAGCCAAGGGGAGGCACAGCTAAGCTATCATTGTATAGGTTTCAAAGTACATTATCTTTCCTTATGCTCTGCTCATGTCATGTTCACATAAACTGGAAGTCAAATAGACATTTACACATGTTGTTTTCCTGCACAGCATCAGAGGATGCTATGTTTCAGTTTCCCATTTACTGGTTAAAAAAAATCTGCATATATCCATTTTTCCTCACACTGACTGTGAGCTAGCGTTTGGCAGAATTGAGACTGTCAGCCAATAAGACATGAGTGTTTCCACGTATTTTGTCTGATTGGTCTCGCTTCCGTTCACTGAAGATATAAAATTACAGGCGGTCTTCTTTTACTGACGTTCAGTTACATAGTGACAAACTGCTCCTAGTGGAGAATTGTTCAGAGCTAAAAAAAAAAAATCTCCGGGGCAAAACGTGATTTCTCTTAAAAATTAATTTTACTTAATATTGTTTTCTTAACAATAAATTTGTAATGCAACTAATGTAATTTTATTGACATCAGTAACTGTAATCATCCATCCATCCATCCATCTTCTATACCGCTTATCCTTTCTTCAGGGTCACAGGGAACCTGGAGCCTATCCCAGGGAGCATCGGGCACAAGGCGGGGTACACCCTGGACAGGGTGCCAATCCATTGCAGGGCACAATCACATACACATTCACATATCCATTCATACACTACGGACACGCCAAACCATGCATGTATTTGGACTAGGGGAGGAAACCGTAGTACCCGGAGGAAACCCCCACAGCACGGGGAGAACATGCAAACTCCGCACACACATGGCCACGGTGGGAATCGAACCCCCGACCCTGGAGGTGTGAGGCAAACGTGCTAACCACTAAGCCAAATTTAAAATATAATGTGTTACATTACTGCATTATCAGAAAAAGTCATTTGTATTTGTAACACATGAGTGGCTGTGCAACAGGGTGAGACATCAGTCCATCAAAGGGCACCATGCACACACACACACACACACACACACACACACACAGTCACACACTTATACACACCTAGGGGCAATTAGCGTAGCTAATCCTCCTACAAATGTAGTAAAGCAAAACAAAATATTCTCGAAAGCATACTTAAATACAGTATATAAGTATTTCTAGTTTGTTATTTAGATGCCACTATGATAGGATAATGTTGTATCAAGTTCCCCCTTAGCTTAATCTCTATCACTTACCATAGTAGCTTGCTACACCACAACAGCGAAACAGCTCAATCAGAAGAGCTAAATCTTCCCGAGATGGCTCGCTACCTAGTCTCCAGCAGGTCTACTGAGACAGCAGTAATAGAGCTTAATCAGACTGATTCTGGTCAAGAGTTTTATCCTTGCTACCCAAACTTGACAGAGGTGATGGTAGGGGCTGAAAAGCGACAGTAGTGTAATTAAGATGAAGAAAAAAAGATATGATGAAAGAAAGGGGATTCAAATAGAAGCTAAGTTATGAAGCAAGTTCTAAAAGCATAAGAGGGAGGATTAATAGCAGAATGAGATGAGATGAGTGCTTTTCAATTGCTTTATGTGAATGAGTGCATCTGGAGGACAGAGCAAACCCTGTGGCAGTCACAGAGGCAGACCAGATTAAAGGAATTAAGGGTCAGATTCAAATCTGCTTTTAGTTAGTGAAGAAGAAAGTAGCATCATTACATACTGTACGTCACACATTTATTCAAAGTAACTGTATGAATATCACAGAAAGCTCATTAACTGAAGACAACTCCAGTGGAACCATCATTTAATGGATGTATTCTTCCTGAAAACCTCTCAGTACCCTGAGGTGGTGCCATGCTAGGTCTCTCTAACTGTCTAACTGTCCCTCCCTGAATGCATGTAATGGAAGTTATTTTTAGGAGCTTCACTTTGCTAAGACTGACACTTCTGGGGTGTTATGATATGCTGATATACAATGGAAAAAATTTTAAGTAATCATATCTTTAAAATAATTTCTGTAGTCAGGTCCATAAGTATTTGGAGAATGACACCATTTTTGTAATTTCACCACTGTACACCACCACAATGAATTTGAAATGAAGCAATCAAGATGTGATTGAAGTGTAGCCTTTCAACTTTAATTCATTTAACCGTTTAGGAATTGCAGCCATTGTTTCCAAAGTCCTTCCATTTTCACAGGTTCAAAAGTAATTGGACAAACTAACAATCATTAATATAATTAGGATTATTTTTATTGCTCGAATGCAAATCCTTTGTAGTCAATTACTACCTGAATCTGGAACCCACAGACATCACCAAATGCTGAGTTTCCTTCCTTGAGATGCTTTGCCAGGCCTTTACTGCAGTTGCCTTCAGTTGCTGCTTGTTTGTGGGTCTTTCTGCCTTTAGTTTTGTCTTCAGTAATTGACAAGCATGAAGATTGGGTTGAGGACATCTGACATTTAAGAATTTATTTGTAATAAGAGGCCTTTGGGTTATTTTCGTGGTATGTTTGGGGTCATTATCTGTACTGTGAAGTGCCATCCTATCAGTTTTGCAGCATTTGACTGAATCTGAACAGAAAGTATAGCTCTATGCACTTTGTAATTCCTCATGTTACTTCTATTAGCAGTCACATATAAGTGACACACATAAGTCACAATAAACACCAGTGTTACGTTCTCAATCGTATTTCTGTTTGTGTACTTAGAAATTAAATTAAAATAGAAACGTCCCTTTTTCAGGAGACTGTATTTTAAAGATAATTTAGTAAAATCCAAGTAAGTTTTACAGATCTTTATTGGAAAGGGTTTAAACAATGTTTTTGATGCTTGTTCAATGAACCATAAACATTTATTGCACAGGCCTTAAGACATGAACATTTTACAGGCGGTAGGCAATTAAGGTCACAGTTACAATAACTTAGGACACTAAAGAGACCTTTCTACTGACTCTGAAAAACACCAGAAGAAAGATGCCTAGGGTTACTGCTCACCTGCGTGAACATGCCATAGGACTGCAGATGTGGCCGGAGCAGTAAACTGCAATGTCTGTAATGTAAGACGCCTAAGACAGGGAGACAGGAAGAACAACTGATCGTCCTTGCAGTGGAAAATTACATGGAACCATGTGTCCCCCTCAGACTTGATCGAGAACGTGCAATGCCTTGGTGGTAACATTTCACAGCAAGAACTGACAAATCTGGTGCAGTCCATGAGGATGAGATGCACTGTAGTACTTAAAGCAGCTGATGGCCACCAGATACTGACTGTTACTTTTTATTTTGACCCCCCTTTGTTCAGGGACTCATTATTCCATTTCTGTTCATCAAATGTCTGAGAAACTTGTTCAGTTGATGTCTCAGTTATTGAATGTTATTATGTTAATACAAATATTTACACGTTAAGAAATTTGCTGGAAATAAAAGCAGTTGAATGTGAGAGGACGTTTCTTTTTTTGCTGAGTATACTATGCACCATTTGTGTGTCTATGTTGGTGGTGGGATAGGTGTCTTTTGTCTCCTCCTTCTCCCTTAGGCCCCGTCCACTGAAATGCGTCACGTTCTGGCTTGCAATTAGATGATCACAACTGGTACACGCAATTGGATGATCACAACTAGTAACTGCTTCTGCCTCGTGCTTTGGTATTGGTTGGCTGTACACATTCAGACGTGTACTTAAGCTTCGTCAGTCTCCATCCTCTGGGCAGATCATTGCCATAGCTTTGTACTGATGATATTTCTTTACGTGTGTTGATTCCTCCTGTGTATGGCCTTTTGCCTGTTCTTGACATTGTGCGCTACTCCTTTATGTCTTGAGTGTTTCATTTGTATGTGTGTGTGTGTGTGTATATATATATATATATATAGTGTAATATATATATATATATATATATATATACACACACACACACACAGTATCTCACAAAAGTCAGTACACCCCTCACATTTTTGTAAATATTTGATTATATCTTTTCATGTAACAACACTGAAGAAATGATACTTTTCTACAATGTAAAGTAGTGACTGTACAGTTTGCGTAACAGTGTAAATTTGCTACACAGCCATTAATGTCTAAACTGCTGGCCACAAAAGTGAGTACACCCCTATATATTGACACTTTAGGCCCAAAAGGACTCACTTTTGTTGCCAGCAGTTTAGACATTAATGGCTGTGTGTTGCGTTATAGTGTGTGTTTTAGTGTAATTAACATGAAAATATATATATATATATATATATATATATATATATATATATACACACACACACACATACATACATACATACGTATATTTCTTGTAAATTACATTAAAACACACCAGTCACCATTGGTAAATAGTACACTGTTAATCGTGGTTAAAAGGAAGTCTGCGCCATTTATGTTAATTCGTTTTCTCTTGGTTTGGGGTTAGCTAATGAGTGAGGGAAGGAAGTGTATTTTTGTTTTCTTTCTTTTTAGGTTAATTAGTTAATTTTTGTATAGTTAGAGGGGGAAATTTTGTTTATTATTTTCGCCTGGTCGGCTTCCGAAGTTTAAACCACTGAAAAAAAAAGGAGTGAGAATAAATACAAAGCAAATGCAAGCCTGGTCTTGCCAACTCGTTGTTTCATTGTATGTTGCAGCCCGACCTAGACTAGTCGTAACACCAGTGACCCAGTTCCATTGGCAGCTAAACATGCCCATTCCATAACACTTCCTCCACATGTTTGACAGATGATGTAGTATGCTTTTTGATCATGAGTCCTTCCTTTCCTTCTCCATAGTCTTCTCTTCCCATCATTCTGGTACAAGTTAATCTTGCATCAGAACTTTTATTTTTTTTTAAAAGATGTTTTTAGCAAAATCTAATCTGGCCTTTCTGTTTTTGAGTGTTACCAGTGGTTTGCATATTGAGGTAAACGGTATGCATTTACATTCATGAAGGTGTCTCTTGATTGTAGACTTTGACAATGATACACCTACCTCCTCCAGAATGTTCTTGACTTGGCTAGATGGTCTGAAGGGGTTTTTCTTCAAGAAGGAAGAAAGGAAGAATTCTGAAGGATCATCCATTTTAATTGTCTTTTGTGGCCTTCCAGGCCTTTTGGTGTTGTTGAGCTCACCAGTGCATTCCTTCTTTTTAATAATATACCAAATTGTTGATTTATCCACTCGTAATATATCTGCTATCTCTCTGATAGGTCAGTTTTGTTTTTTTCAGCCTAATGATGGCCTCCTTCACTTGCATCGACACCTCTTTGGACCATATTGAGAGTTCCCATGAACAGCAACCAAATGTAAATTCAATGCTTGGAACCAACTCCAGATCTTTTATCTCCTAAATTTGTCATGAAATAACAAGGAAGCAGGCCACACCTGTCCATGAAACTGCTTATCCATCAGTTGTCCAATTACGTTTGATCCTGTAAAAATGGCTGTAATTCCTAAATGGTTAATGCAATATTTTTGTTAAATCTCTTGAATTAAAGTCCCCACTTCAATCACATATTGATTGCTTCAGTTAAAATCCACTGTGGTGGTGTACAGAGGCAGAATTATGAAAATTGTGTCAGAAAATTGTCAGAGAGAGAGAAGATCTGGTGTAAGTTATAGTCCTGACATGTGTTAGAATCTCATGTGCATCGCTTCACATGATGTCGCAACACAATTTCAACATTAATGGAATTTTGAAGGTATATTTTTATTTCAATACAAATTCCATTTTTCCCCCTACAACAATCAAATTCCCCAAGGCTTTGCTTAGCAGTGCAAATCATCCTTGGGGCAACAGTTACCTAGACAACCCACCTACAATGTGGCAACCAAATGCTTATATGTCCCCAGGTCTTAAAGCACACCCTTCAATGAATCTCGTGACATTTAGCATTGGTGTGTATGTGTATATGTGATCATGCAAGAAAGAGATAGAGGTGGGGTGAGATGAGGGGGCATGACTGAGATCTAATGCACATACACTTCCAAGAGTGCTGCGTGTAGAGTCAGGAAATTGCATTAAGCTGACAGCTGCCTCTCTGCGCAACAGTGGACTAGTGTAGTCCTGCAATACGGACGAGGTGACTGCTGCATCCATCTCCTGATTACTGCTACTGCTTGGTAAAATACTGCTTAATGTCCTATGAGGGCATTACACAGATATGTTTTGGTGATCAAGCCAACATTATTATCACTTTCAGAACTCTCAGGTCCTGTATGCATGCTTGTTTGCACTTTTTGCAGAGATAAAAAATGTCATCAGAAAAACATAAACACAGTAACCAAGACTCTTTTTTGCAAAACTTGCCAGGTATTACTGGTTGCATGTGAGTCAGGACAATAATGCATCAGTATTTGGTACCAATAAAAAGCAAAGGAAATCACACACCTGCAGAGAAGAACAACCCGAACACCATGTTTCCTTTTCCTTTTTCATGTTCTAGGATGAGACAAAAGAGAGAGAAGGAGAGGGGAAAGGAGAAGGAGTCATGCACTCACCTTCATAATTGACTATGATGATGGCGAGCATGTAGTCCTTTCCCAGCATGATGAGGTATATGTTCTCGGAGGTCCCCTGAGGTTAGCTGAGACACATTCCAGACCAAAATGTCCCGTTCATCTGTACACACTCACACACAAGCCAGGGACAGGGTCGCATGCCAAGCAGATTACAAGACTCCTTTTCTTCACTCTGTTTTTCCTCTTCCCTTTCTTTCTCTTAGTCTTTATTAAGCATTCCCCCCCCCAACACCTGCAGTGGCTCAGTAATAGCAGTCAAAACCACACCAGCTTTGTCTGACTGACTGACTGACTGACTCCTCCTTCTCTCACTACTCCGTTCTTTGCCTCTCTCTCGCTCTCGCTCTCTCTCTCTCTCTCTCTCTCTCTCTCTGGTTGAGATTGAAGTGAGGCTGTTGGTAAGCTCCTGAGGTGCTGCCACCCCTCCTCTCTTTCTTATGTTGTGATTGCGTTCATTAAATCCTGCAGCAACGACACCCCCTTTCCCCATCTCTCTCTCTCTCTCCCTCCCTCTATCCCAGTCTCCATGGTGGTCATGTTGATGCCTTAAGGATGGCTGAGCATCAGTCAGATATGTCTATCTATCTATCTATCTATCTATCTATCTATCTATATATATATATATAGTGTGTGTGTGTGTGTGTGTGTGTGTGTGTGTGTGTTAACTGTGCAATACTGTATGTGCCTTCTTGTAGTCTATAGGAGAAAAAAGTAATTGGGATGAACTTTAGGTTTGATGTCATTAATCTGCCCAGTTATAGGGATTAATGACTTCATATCTGACCCACACAGAGACAGAGAGTAACCTCCATCTGTCAAATCATACACAGTGGGAACTGACCTCTTTTTTCACTTTAAACCCAGATGCTTAGTGTCAGTTTGTGTGATAAAAAAAACACACACACACACACTGCACATGGAACACAAGATACATGCAAATGATTATGTGGAACATGGAACACATGGGGTGGTCACATGAGTGGCTCTGACACACGCTGACCTCAAATCACATCTGTGAGAAGTTGATTACACCTATTCGATTTACCCAGACTCATACTGATTGAAATCATCATTGCTGTGTTTTGACTAAAATCTCTCATGTATTAGAAAGTAGAGCAACTATGAAGCCTAAACAGTAAAGGTGCCATTGATTTTTGCACTAATGAATGAATGAAATATTATGCAAATGTAGTTTTGTTCTGTGAAGTACTATGTGGTGTCATTCCTGTTGAGCATGCCACTGGAAGAACAGTCATGAATTATCTGGACCTGTTTGAAATGCATTTTTAATTTACTGAATATTCATGCCATGCCCCAGAGTTAATGGCAGTTCCCATTTGAGTAAGAAGTGTGTGTGCGTCTGTGTGTATACCCTGGTCCACCTTAAGTCGTCACGTCGTCTAAGGTCCGACATGCACCAGCCTCCGTTTGCGTCATCACGCTCGTCGTCGCTGGGTTGCCATAGCAACGACGTCTCCATATCAAGCGTCTGTAGGTTGTTTTTTTGTTGTTGTTGTTATTTTTGACAGCGTGGAGGACATAAGCTACTTCACAGCACCGGCCTCTTTTTTGGCTCACATCATCGTATATTTCCCGACCCATAGTCTAAATATAGCTTTGAATTAATTATTAGTGAGATTTTTTTGGGAGGGGGGATAAATGGATAAATGAATCATCACAATGATTTTAACAAAATATCAAAAGGTTATCATACAGTATAATTCATCCAATAAGGTTCGTTTTTAAGGATTTTGATATTACGTATAATAAAATATAACTGCTTTAAAGATAATTTAAAATAAAGTAGTATTTATGAACATGGCTGAATGGCTGTGTTTCAAATCTTCATTCCAGACCATCTGAATCAAACTCAGAGTGGCTCACTCTCCCGCCCTGACTGGGGCAGCTGCAGGGTTGCCAGATCTCTGTTTTCCGAGTAAATTGGCTCAGTTGTCGGGTTGACTATTTTCCCCCAGTGGGTTGTGTTTATATTAATTATCTTAATCTTCTGCGAGTCAAATAGAAAAGAAGATTTTTTAAACGCATCCTGAAAATGCACAGGCTATCACACACATATGCAATATAGTGAATAGGTGAAAAGATGGAAGTAATACATAACTACATTGTATTACAGTAACTCTAATAACTTTTAACTCTAGTACTGTAAACACTAGTAACTGTTAACCATTAAAACCATTACCAAATCGTTTCCATTACGTAGTATTCTGTATTAAGGACGTAGGTAGGTACTTAATGGTATCCACTAGACATAACATGTCATCAATATAAGGCAACAATTACCAGTAGAGACCCACAGGGACCAATACAATTCCCATTATATCCATTAAAACCATTACAAGTTCTATGATGGTTTGTATTGTGGTTTTTTTTCAGCATGAACAATATTTTCATTAGGAGTAGTATATTATTAGGCACAGAGGGTTGCTGTTTTACAGCCCCAGGGTCTCTGGTT
Source organism: Ictalurus furcatus (assembly GCF_023375685.1). NCBI lineage: Eukaryota > Metazoa > Chordata > Actinopteri > Siluriformes > Ictaluridae > Ictalurus > Ictalurus furcatus. The sequence continues at coordinate 11,016,517 of NC_071272.1, forward strand.
CAATCCTGAGCTCAGGTTACAGTCTGTGCAGAGTTTCATGTGTCTGCTTGGGTTTCCTCTGAGTTCTCTGGTTTCCTTCTGCCTCCCAAAAACATGCCAGTATGTGGATTGGGTAAGATACATTGCCCTTAGGTGTAAATGAGTGTGTGAATGTGTGTCCTATGATGGATTGGCATTCTATCCAGGGTTTATTCCCGCCACATGCCCAGTATTCCAGGGATAGACTCCGGATCCAACACGGCCCCGATCTTAGTAAAAGCGGTGACTGAAAGTGAGCAAACAAGTGAGTATTGAGTGAGTGAATGAGTGAGTCAGTGAGTATGAAACTATTTATGAATATCACTACTGCAACCATAAATATGATTCTGTTATCTCTCTCTTATATAACTACATATGACATCATTCATTCGTGTATTTGATTTGCATGTGCAACTTTGCACATTAACATTCCCTGCTACTTTACAATGCAGGACCGAATTGTTGTCTGTGACTGTCATTTGAATGCTCCTCTTCTACTGTTCTATTACACTATTACACCTCTGACTGTAGTGTCTGCAATAATAATCTATGGTGCTTTTATAACAAGCACATACACTTGTTTAATGTATTGGTCATTACTATCACTGCATACAGTCACTTTATCTACCATGCACAAGTCATTTTATATGTTCATACATGTTCTGTTAATAGTCTCAGGACTATTAACAGAATTTACATTATCAATATTAGTGTGGAATATAGTTTAGGTTGTGTATTGTATAGTATATTATCTGTACTTATTGATTATTTTTGACCTGTCTGTCACTGTGTTACTATCCTCTTTTCTGATGTCTTATGTTGTCCTGTGTTAGTTGTATTATAAGTAATAGTACAGTATGTACACTGTTATTTATATTTCATGCATACATACAGCCAAAACTTTGCAGACACCTGACTGTCACACTCATATATGGTTCTTCCTCAAACTGTTGCCATATAGTTGGAAACACACAATTGTCTAGAATGTCTTTGTATGCTGTAGAGTTACAATTTCCCTTCACTGGAACTAAGAGCCCCAAACTTGTTCCAGCATGACGATGCCCCTGTGCACAAAGCCAGCTTCATGAAGACATGGTTTGCCAAGGATTGAGTGGAACAACTCGAGTGTCCTGCACTCGATGCACCAGGATGAACTGGAACACTGACTCCTTGCCTGGCTTCAGTGCCTGACCTCTTGTGGTTGAATGAACACAAATCCCCACAGCCACACTTAAAAAATCTAGTGGAAAGTCTTCCCAGAAGAGTGGAATAGAGTTATTATAACAGCAAAGGGGGAATAAATCTGGAATGGGATGTTCATATTGTTATGATAGTCAGGTGCCTACAAATTTTTGGCTATATATCGTATAAGACATTCAAACCTAATTTAATATCTATTCTATTCTATTGGTTTAATTTTGACTGATTTTAAGTGGCAATTGAAATGCGCTTTTGTTTTTGTAAGGCATATCTGGCAACCCTGAATAGCTCTCCTCTCACACGTGAACATGGCGGACGATAAGGTTTGTAAAGTTTTGGTTATTTATTTAACGTGTAATAATTTATATAGTCACTTCGGTGCGAGGTGTTTGGTTAGGTTGTTAGCGTTTGTGGAATGTAGCCTACATTATGAAACTATTAAATTCTGAAACTTCACATTAGCGTGTGTTTGTGGTGATTTCAATGTAACAAGTTAACGTTGTGTCATGAACACCAAGTCAGTTTGTCCTGTTGGTCCATCTAGAACTTCCGGTATCGTTGTTTAAATATTTGTTTTGTTTTTTTGATTTGTTATCGTTTTGTATTTTGAGTACTGTTTGGCACACCCTGGCCAGCAGTAGTGACTCATTGTAGTGACTCATTTTATCCACTTTAGTTTCTGTACATGTCTCTTGCAGTCCTTACCATTGTGTTGATGAAACATGTTTCTAGCTTTGAATAAATCTCTAAATGTAATAAATATGTTCTTATCACTTTTGTTTACTTTGTACTAGCTGAAGCTGCACCATTTTTTTTTTTTTTTTTTTTGTAAGAAGTGACAGCAGGTCTGGAGTCTGGAGCAGGTTTTCTGGTTGTTGGAGAACCTTTCCCAGTGTTATCTGTGTCATGTTGTGTGTTGTAGGACCCTTTCAGGCAGCTGAAGGATCTCACGCTGCTTAAAGGCCAGCTGGAGGACATTCGGCAGCGAGTGGAGAGTGAGGTTCCTCAGGTAAACACTTGCATGACTTCAGACCTGCAGTTCTTCTCTGCCTTTTGTATATATTAAACATCTTGTTACAGTTAAACATAATGGGAAATTAAATTTATGGCCAAACCTCAAGCAGCCTCCTCAGCTGTTCTGAGGTCAGTTAAAAACCATTCATCACTGCTGATTGGGTCTTTTTCACTTTCACTACATTCTGCCACGATGTTGTCAGGATGTTGCTGTTTCCTACTCAAATTTGACAACTGGAGATGCTATGTTTGAATTAAAAAAAAAAAAAATTTCCAAAACTACCAAGGTCCAGATCTCAGTGTCCTCATATTTAGTTACAGCCATGGATACAGCTCTTTACCTTTGTATTGTTTTTCATTTTGTCTAATTTAGATACACATCGTAAAAATGTAACCACTTAAACTCCTTCCAACTCCACGGACTTGTTAACGGATCTACGTTTACCTTCCAGACTCTCATAACCACAAAATATTCGCATGGTTTTCACTGTGGTGACTTAGTAGTAGTAGTAAATACAGAAAATATACTTAAAGATCAACAGGCGAATAATTAAATCTGAACATTTCAGGGGTTACATGGACCAAAAATTCTAATTTGTTGAATTGTGTCTATTGAATTTTGAATTGAATTGTGAATGTGTCTGTTGATTTATCTACATCAGCGGTTCTTAACCTGGGGGTCGCAAAGCAGTAGCAAGGGGGTCGCAGGAAAACTTTTATTTTAAATGATTGTACAAAGAGGTTCACACAGAAGCCATTGGTGGGTTTTTGGATATCTGTGCATGCCAAATACAGAGAACTGAGTGACAGCAGTGAAAAAAACCTCTCCCATTTGCATCGACCCCATCGATCTCTTTGAGGCTGGTTTTTCAGCGCTGGTGTACCCGAAGAACAAGTATAGAGCCAGACGAACATAGTTTGCATCTTTTCCTCAGCCCTACTGAGCCATAACTGTACTGCCTTGCACCTTCCCACTGAGTGAGTAATCAGAAACATTTGGGGGCGGTCGCAAAGCATTGCCATGCTTAAAAGTGAGTAAGAAATGCTACTATGTTTACTTCTGATGCTGTGCACAGTCATGTTGATTTGACGTCACTTGCTGAATTTGGAGGAACTCGGGGACCATCTTGACTTCCTGAGTAGGAATTCCAAGTTTTGAGGGTCATTTTCTTTGGTTTTTCCTGGTCGGGGTCGAGATTTACGAGGACCTTTAGTCAAATGCAGCAATATGGCTCTAAATTGAGATCTATTTAGTGGGGCCAGATTGGAATCTTTTGTCAGGCTGATCCTGGACTGTGGTCCATATAGTCAACACCTCTGGTGTAGCCAGTTCATATCTCAGAAAAATCCTGTCTGCAAACTATGAAATATATTCAAATATGGGTAAATTATGTTCTTACGGCAATGAACCCACACTTGGAAGCAGACAGGTTGCTTTAATCTGCAAGTTCATAATATTGCTGATTTAGGATCAGTACAAACACATGCATCTACACAAATGTAAAAATCTGAACCCAACATAACTTACCTGTTGTTTTGTTTCAGGGTGGGAGTGTTCTGAGCTCTCCCTTGCTCAAGGGCTTCCTAGCTGGATATTTCGTAGCAAAGCTGCGTTCAGCAGCCATTATGGGCGTGCTTCTGGGAACTTGCACAGGCATCTACGCTGCACAGAACTATAACATGCCCAACATCGAGCAGACCATCAAGGGCTATTTCAACTCTTTTAAGAAAAGTAAATAGAGTCATGGACATGGACGGTGTTTGGGAAGAATCATCAACCTCAAAAGTCTTTCCAGGAAGTACTACATCCCTACACAAGTCATACAGTTTTAGAGGGACTGGCAAGTCTAAAGCATGTGTAAACCTTTAAAGAGATGTTACCTGGTTGCCAGTATGAAAGAAATATACACTTGAAGCTTTAAGAGTTTTCCTAAAGAGATGTAACATAATCATCATCAGTGTAGAGCCGGTATCACTTTCAGTGCTCTCACTGATATTTAAGATGGTGAGCTAAACATTATGATCTGGGACCTGTCTAAAAGGTGTTTTTTTATTTTCCCCTAAAGATTTTCTAACATTCCAGTCAGCCTCTGTTGAAATTTGCACTGCAGGTTGGTTGAATTATTCACAGCATATACCATGTCACCAGTGTCTAATTACAGCTCACTTGGCACTGATTTGAGCCCCTCAGCGTAGCTGATGGGGTGATGACCAGGCATGTGAGTGTTACTGCCTTTCTGATGCTGGAAGCACATTTGCACATTATCCCTGCTGGTTTGATGTTGTATTGAATGGGAGATAATGAAACAAATGTTTGTGTACCAAAAATGTTATCAGGGTTTGAACCAGTTGACTTCTATGCAGTTGGTTTAAAAATTGCTGACAAACGTATAAATGTTAATCCAGTGCTAAAATAGTGTGACGATTCTAAGTGCCATTGACTTTCATCTCTTATTTCTTGACCAAAAGTAAAAACTCATTTGCAATATTCTGGCCAGTTGTAAAAGTATTGTTTTGTATGCCACCATGTTTTAACAACCTTTCCTAGCATGTCATTTCTGTTACATCATTTTTGTCGTAATATGACTTTATTCATAAATACTTTTAATGGTAAGATATTTTCAGGTTGCTTCTCGAATTGTTTACCTCATTGTTTACACTTTAGTAAAAGTGTGTTACTGGCTTGTTGATACACCTCACTTTCAATTTCAAACCAGGTTTTCTGCACACAATGTAAATGAGGTTTCACTTTTAATGTAAATTATGGATAGCCTGCGATGCGATAACTTTCCATTCTCACAGTACTGATATCGTTACAGGTGTGACCCCAAATGGTGAGGTGATAGGATTATCGAGACACATGTCTTTCTGAATGAATATTACGGTAACGTACCCATTTGTTCAGAGAAGGTTCTTGATGTCCCACTGCCGCTCCCATGCTGTAACTGATTGAATGTCATTTTAGTTGGTATTATACACATATTGCTGAGACTGAAGTGAATTGTCCCTTTGATAAATTAGCATTTTTGGGGAACAAGCTTATCCTAACACGTTTCGGGTGGAATCTGCAATTTCTTACAAGTCTCATTGCAGTATCATTCAACATAAAAAGTCATTTGTTGTATAAATTATAATGGGGGGGCCTCAGTTATTATGAAATCTGTATTTTGTTGTTATAATTACAGAAGTGTATTCAGCACAAAGTTTGCTTTTCATCACTGACTCAGTAGAGGTGTACTGTTTTACATTTCACATTAAATACTAGAGAGACTCACGTAAAAATACTTGTCTCATCAATCCACTGCTGGTTCTGTATGCAATAAATACTCACACACGTTTTGTTAGTACAAATTTATTTTCACCAATTTTAGTTGTCCAAATTCATTATATTCTCATTAATATCATGCACTACTCAGTGTCTTATCACACACTGTAGTTTAATAAATGAAAAGGATAATAAGCATATTCTGTTAAAATATGATATAACAAAGTAAGAATAGTTTCTCAGAACATGCCCAAACTAACCAAGACAGTGCATTATGCTTATCATTATATTATGATGCTTATGAAGCTTTATTTTAACCAACTATCCCAAAAATGTGTAATGCGCTTAATGTCTGCTCATAACAGTATTTAATGTTTCACACTACTTTAATTTCTGAAAGCCAGAAAAAGAAAATGGAAAAAAAGAGTCTTCATGTGGATGTGGATATTCATCCCTCAGTTCTTATTGGCAGATTCTGAAAAAGTGGAAAGGCAATTTTTCAGTGAAATATTCATCTTAATTAATGTAACATTAAACAGGAGATGCTAGTTATATTGAATGTTATAAAGAATACTATTATTTCTAGATCTGAATGCGGATGTACAGCTTCCACACAAAGCTTCCCAAAAATGACTGCTTGATGTTTTCTTCTGTATTACCTAAACCTTTGTGGCACTGCACTGAGCACGGCCCTCCACCACAGAGTCAGCAACTGCAGTTCCATTCTCGTCCACACACCAGCACCTAGCATTCTGCCAGCACTGCTCAGGTTCGTAGGCACCGTGCTCATCACACTTGGGCTTGAACAATGGCAGAGAGACTTGGACCAAACCTGCAGCCTCCTGCTGGCACTTAGTCAGAGGTGCTGAGGAAAAAACAAAAATCTAATTTTAAGCTTCAAAGTTAAACCTAAAGATGAAAACCTAAAAAACTGCAAGATCATGGGATTTCATATTTGAACCCTTTATTATTTTTACATGGCAAGAGGTAAGAGTTAATATGGAGGAATATGAAATTATCTATAATGGCAAACTTTGGTCTCAACCGCACGGTTCACACAGTAGTCCTGGACACATGAGTTTTTAAATATTAATTCTAAATATACTAACTAAAGTTTACTATAAAACTTTCTAGTCTAAAATAATTTAAATAAATAAATAAAATTAGAAATGTGCTTTTACTTGGCCAATGCTCTAATGTAAACTGAGAATAATCATGATTATATTATCTGACCAGCAGAAGGTTGGGGTGGGTTTCTCTCTTTTCCTTAACAAATAACTTATTATTCATTCTTTATCATTCCCTTTATTATTTTGTTATTGTCTGAAATTATTTAGCACTATTTAGTTTTGTCTTGATTATTTTTCTAAAAAGTGGGACATCGATGAACGTTTGCACATCCTTGTCTTATAAGTCCAAGAAAGAAAGAAAAAGTTTTTATGCTTTAGTATTTATAGAAGTGGTGAATATATAACAAAATTAACCATTTGTAATTTAAGTTTTTAACAGAGTATTTAGTAAACATACATATAAAAGTACTAAAAATCTGTTTTTTGATTGTTTTTAAAATAAACAATCCTCTTTAACATTTTTGGTCAGTTTGTTTTGATGGATTAATGAGATTTTACCTGAGCAGTATCTAAATAAATAATATGTAAAATAAATAAATAAAAATAGAATATTATGAAAATAAATCTCCATAATATAACTATCTATAATTTCAGACGTAATTGTTTATATTCCAAATAAATAGATGACGATTAAAAATGTCAAATCTAATCAAAATAAAATCACTACTTTGTGGGAGAAAATACATAATTGTGTAAGCTGAGGCCAGATTACATCCTTATATCGGAACAATTCTGGTCACATGACCAGAAAGAATTTGATCAATTATGATATTGTTAAAGATTGTTGCTGCATCATTTATAAATGACAAAAAAATTAAATCCCACATCGAGTTAAAAATGGTATGAATGAGCAGAAGACTGGAAGTGAATGTAGAAACAGTCTAACCTACCTTCAGGAGGAGGAGTGGACTCCACCTGGAAAATGCATCAAAATATCAAATCAAAGCTACTGAAATCTAAAATAATATGTTTTCCTCTTCCTAAACAGAATCATCATAAACCCTCATTTATAATCCTCATACATGGGGAATGAAATTAAGGCTTCTACTGTCTACATAAAGGACTACACACACGGCAGGGAGCTGAGCCTGTTTTCTCGGTATAGTGCAGCGTGAATTTTAGTTCAATCCTGCCACATGCTGGCCAAATTTTCATACTGCACATTAAAGGTGGAGTATCTTTACCTTCTTATCTGAGAAATCAGAAACCAGCAGAGGGAAGGAGCTCATGGGTACGGCCATCTTCATTGGAGTGCGATTAGCTGAATAGAGAAAAGGAAGTGAAAGGATTAATATTTTCAAATGTGTTTAAACAGGTATGCATATGTTTGGCTTTTTTTTCTTTTTTTTTTTTTTTTTTTTAACCACGGGACATACTAAATACCAAAATGCATTAAATTATTAAAGCAGCAATAAATAACATTTGATCCCAATCGCTGAACGAACCAAAACGAAGGAATTATTTGAGGAATGTTGCATATCGCTCCTTTTACACCACATTCAATTCAAACTCTAGAAAAACTTTGTTTCAGTATACAGTGCGTCTCACACGGCCGACTTACCCCTGGCCCTGACGGTCATCTCCTGCAGACGGTCTGAGCGTCTCTCCAGCAGGCTGAGCTTCTCGCTCTGCTTGTACACCGAGTAGGCAGTGAAGGCCTGACCTGCGATGAGCAAGGCAGCCAACACCGCCAGTCCTGCCACCTTCAGTGCCTTCTTGTTGGAACTCCTGAGACAGCAAATGGGAAGAATTATGATCTCAGCCTGATTTCTGTACTGAATTGTGAAAGTGGACACAACATAAATAAACTGATTCTGAATATACCGGAAATCTCACCGCCCCCCCCCCCCACCTGCATAGTCCTGTCATATTTGGATAACATTTCATAATTTATAGATAGTTTCCAAGGCCGTTTCTCGGACGCCCTCTCACTGCACATTAGTGTTTTCTTCTACCACCATTTTTTTCTTATGCTGTCCAGGACAGGAAGCTGAAATGACGTGTAACTAATAAATGTAAAATTGCAACAAAAAAAATAAAATAATAATAATTCACCTAAAATTGCTTATGTTTAAACGTATGTTAGTAAGACTATAACGAATTCTATATAGATACCTGTTTTTTATCTAGCATATTATTTTTCATAGCTATTGTTTGTCTTCAAATTTGAAAGTAACCTAGGAATATGTAGAGATAAGTAATTAGACAGCTATATATGGATAGATAGATTTGTATAATCATGTGTTTTGATTTTAATAATTTCCACAATTTTACACTTAGGCTTACACTTAAGTAACTTATTTGTTTGAGCATTTGGCTGTGCTCAAATGAATAGAAGAAACAAAAAATGACGTTTCAGCATTATTTATGTAAGTAAACATAATGCTGATAATGGCAAGTAAATAATTAAAAAACAATTAAACAGATCAATCTTTATAAATATAATTATATGAATATAGAACTTAAGTTTCTCACCCTGTTGAAGCCCTCAAAGCAATGGTAGGTTGCTCATTTGGAACAGAAATTAGTTGTTCCTCAGACATTTTGGATAAAAGTTCAATTAAATTCGCAGGAAAACTCGACAGCCAGACAGAGTCTTGCCTCTGCTCAGATTTGATAGAACTGAAGCAGAACTGATCAACACAAAAGAGGAAAAGTCCCAAACCAGAAGAAATGAATATTCATGAACAATTCTTTTTTTTTTTCTGATTCGCTAAGCGGGCTCCACGTCATCAGTTGCTAGGAGCAGTCTGGATTCAATCAGCACTGCTTTCTACAGCTCATTCCCATGTTTCTACTCTTTCACTTGTGTTCCCAAAGCAAATGTGGTCTATGAGAGTGAAATAAAATAACTACATAAAGAATGTAAAGTGGCTGTAAACGTGACTTAAATTTGGGCATGTATAATAGTTTAGCACTAATATAGCCTAGAAATAAAACATGTTAAAAAAAAAGGACAAACCTTTTACCAGCTAGTAGGTTGGTTTGTGTGGTAGAAAGAAAGGTGGATAAAGTTGGTTTCACAGCCTGAGGACTTTCACCACAGTCCAGAGTAAACAGAATTTAAAAAATAGAGTAATAAAATAGAATCAAGTCTGTTTCAGTCATATGTTCCCAACCCTGGTCCTGCTGAACCCCTTGTCCTTTTTCTCCTACACACAACTGTCTAACTGATTAGTTGAATCAGTGTGCAGACTAGGGGGTACTCCAGGAACAGCCAGGGAACCTGCACTCTTAGAAGAAAAGGGGTCATAAAAAGTACCTTTCTTTGTTTCCCTCAAGAGTACATCTTTTGCAGCTATAGTTTATCTTTTAAAGGTCCATGTACAGTAGTGTAGCTCTTAAAACGAATACTGGACCTTTGGTGTACCTTAAAGGTACACTATATCCACATTTATATACACAGATAACAGATGTACTATAAAGCTAAATGTTTGTGGACACTTGACCATCATACCCGTATGTGGTTCTTCCCTAAAACTGTTGCCACAAATTTGGAAGCACACAATTGTATAGATTGTTTTTGTATGCCGTAGCATTACAATTTCCCTTCACTGGAACTGGCAGAGTCTCAAACCTGTTTCCAGCATGACCGTGCACAAAGCGAGCTCTATGAAGACATGCTTTGCTAAGGATAGACTGAACACTTCTGGGATGAGCTGGAATGCCCCCAGGCCTCCTCACCCAACATCACTGCCTGACCTCAGTAATGCTCTTGAGGCTGAATGAACACAAATCCCAACAGCCACACTCCAAAATCTAGTGGAGATTATTATAACAGCAAAGTGGGACTAAATCTGGACTGGGATGTTAAAAGCACGAGTGATGTTCAGGTGTGCGGACACATTTCACCATATGGTGTACGATACATAGTAAAGGTACAACAGGTAAGGCAAGGAAAGGTACAGATTTGTACTTTTTTTCTGAGATTACAGTTGCAATCAATTATTCAACCCCATTGCAAATCAGCACTAAAGATGCTTGCCATGAAGAGGTTAAATAATTCTGAAACTGGAGAAATCATTATATGTTGCATTTTCAGTTGAATTTGGGGAAACCACTTGTTCAACATGACGAATGCTTCAATTGCTTTTGTTTGATTTGTTCATTGCAACAGCTGAAAGTCTGTAAATTGACAAACCTGATTTGCAATGGGGGGTTGAATAATTTTGATTGCAACTGTACATGGTTTAAGCCAGTTTCTTGTCTGCATAAATACTGCAAACCAAATCTCATGGGCTGAAATGTTGACAATAAGACAAAAGCAAAACACTTGATTTTATTAAAACGCCAGTCAGAGAAATGATGAAGTGGAAACAGGGCTAGAGGAAGTAAAAGTCTCAAACAAGCGTAACTGCGGCTCACGAATGTCTGTTCCGCATATTTTTCCCTGTAATGAACATCTCGGGCCAAGAAACCTTTTACGTAACATGCTAAAACCATAAGCAGCGAACACATTTAGCACAGCATGCTGTTTCTACATTTAATTTGAATGGAGAAGTAATTCAAGATACAATTCATAAAACAAGTACAAATGATAAGTTTTGTTTATACTGAATAGCCTTTCATCTTTTTATAATTTGGATGTTTTGCAGTCCATGTAAATTTCACTTAAATATTTGTATAATGGTAAAAATGGAAAATAATCATAGATACAATGTCTGTAAATGGGAATGAGGATCACTTTTTATGAATGCTTGAACATAAGAGACAAGAGTCTTGAGACTATTTGACTTTTTATTCGGAAAAAAATCCATAATGGTTTACAGACGACGCCCACGGCGACCTCCCTTTCTGCGGGTGCTGTCTGATGGAATTGGGGTGACGTCCTCTGGTAGAAGAAAAGAAAAAAGTCAATCAAGGTTAACTCCTGCACTGTACCATACAGCTTAACAAGACCAACACCAAAAACACACACCTACTTCTACCCATACTCGCATTCAAAACGGAACTTTTTGCCCGGTCCATTGGCTGTAACCTTGGGTGATGTGTTTATTGTAAACATACAAAGTGTGTAGAAATCCCACAGTTCGGTCATTGTGTGACCATCACACAAACACTGCAATGAAATTTATGTCCATGTCTGTTGGCCTTTCTCTGGCAAATTACTCAGGATTGAACAGATTGTTTTTAAATTGCTACAGAATAAGAATATAAAATGCCCATGAGGTGGAGGTCCAGGCCCTCCTACCAAGGTGGAGTCAAGCCAAAAGACTAAGGGATGGAATGTCTTTCAGGCTAGACAAGTGCGTTTGTGTTTTTAAAGGATCAGGTCTAGCTCGACCCTCTGGACCTTCGGTTCTGCAGCTTTCATGGTTTCGAGGATTTCAAGGTTCCTAACCCTTGTCTTCATGTACAGCATATAAAAATTACCACTGACCTTGTACACTCTATATAAAGAGGTCTAAACTGTCTTTTTGGCAGAACAGAGTGTTAGTACAGTGCAGACATGCCAAATCTTTCTTATAAACTACTAGCTACAGGCAGTTATATAACTAGCTTTATCATCCAGCCGTTTAAAAATACACACTAAAAAGGCATAGTTTATGTGATCGAGGCAAAAGAAACCAAAATATTTCTGCTTTGGAATCAATCAGAGAGGAAAAAAACAGACTAGCCAAAAATGATCAGAGTAGGGGTGAATTTGCAGTTTTTAAATGTTAAAAATCATTGGATTGTCCTTCATATCAGCAGCTTTAATAGTGTCTCAGCCTAAGAAAAATTTAATATTAACACTACACATCATTAAAACATCAAAGTAGTGTCATTTTTTAAAAGCAACTTTTCATCCTTAGAGTTCCATTTTTATCTGCTTAGATCAGCAGGCCATGAAAGTTCGGGATTAATTTGGACGTGTCCCGTAAAATCTTTTTTTTATTGCTTCACTGTGTGTGTGACAGGTTTCCACCTACCGATGCGGCCGATCTTCATGCCGGAACGAGCCAGAGCCCTGAGAGCAGACTGAGCACCTGGTCCTGGGGTCTTAGTTCTGAATAAAAGATATTTAAAAAATTAGGATCAGAACATAAGGCCACAGTGACAATTAAAAACAAAAATACCCCAGAGAACCGCCAGGATTACGAGGAATATAACAGTTTTAAACACAACTACAATGTACAATAACCAAAGGGCCAACTGTGTAACCTTACAGCAGGTGTCAAACCCGTTTTAGAAGAAAGGCCACGTTATGCTCGGTCAAGTGGGTCAGGGGAAAATTTTTAGAGAAACACCACATGAGCCTTTTAAATGCATGTTTATCTGCCTTTATCAGATATATTACACACCCGAAGTGAATATAAAAAACACACAAAATTATAGTTTGTCTTGCATAAGTATTCACCCCCTTGCACTTTTCTACAGTTTTGTACTTACACCCTGAGCCCAAAATGGACTTAATTGGAATTTTGTGTCATGAATCTACAAAACAAATTCCACAATAGAGAAGTCAACACAGTTTGCAAAATAATTTACAAAAATAAAATCAAAAGTTTTGACTTTTAATGCTGTGAAAACCCTAAATGTTCTTTCAGAAATAGTTATAGTTCTTTACTTGCTCTATTTCGCCCCCTATTGGAACAACAGAGACTTTCAATTATTACAACTATTACAGCCAGGAGGCGATTTTAATTTAAACACTGATTCTAAATCACCTAAAGGACCTTCATCAGGCTGGCAGACCTCACATTTGCCTTACAGCAGCTTACAACACCACTTACCTGGTCATTTGTGGGAATTTTGTTGTTGCTGCACCACTGAGTTTATTTTGCAAAAGTGCACACGACACTAATCAAGATGCTCACAGCACATTACATCATTGGCAAGTTCTATATGGTGGTGTTCAGTGCCAACGTTCAGGTCTATAAATGACCAATGTAACAAACAGCTCTAACATGAACATACGTAATAAAAAGATGACGAATTTGTGCACTTGCACATACACAAAAAATCCCTCTGCTTCAGTCAAGGTTCCTCACCTGTTCCCGCCAGTGGCCCTCAGTTTGATGTGCAGGGCGGTGATGCCCAGCTCCTTGCACCTCTGAGCTACATCCTGAGCAGCCAACATGGCAGCGTAGGGAGAGGACTCGTCTCTGTCGGCCTTCACCTTCATCCCACCGGTCACACGGCAGATTGTTTCTCTGCGAGCAAGAGGAGAGCGTGTTCAGTTTGCTGAGATCTTATACACACACCACAATCAAACAAAAACTCCATAGTTACTCAGAGCAACATGTAGAGCTCTTCTACATTATGGAATTAAATTTGTGCCAAAAGTACTGAAAGTAACTTTAAGAGGCAAACAAAAATACAATGAGAAAGAAGAAAAACACTCTGGAACTGAAAACAGTGAACGCCAGGGCAAAAAATGTAACAAGGTCTTCAAATAAACAGCACTTTTTGTTAACAGATTTCTAAGCTACATTTTTGTTAATCATGGTTTATGAACAGCAATTTACTCTCATCGGCTAGCGAGATTTGGATCAACAGCTCTCTGACCTGGAAGGAGAGACTTCACTGGAGAGCGTTATTTGTACTTTGTAGTGGAAAGTAGGGCTGGGCGATATGACAAAAATATATCACGAGACTTGAGGACATTTCTATGATGCACTATGTGCATCATGATAATATAATTTGGCTAACAAACTGTCCGCAAACAAACAAACAGTTAAAATGACTGACGATACTTTTCTTTAATGCCTACAAAAACAAATATTACGTTTTTTTATTACGTCAAATCAACATGGCATCCATTAAGTACCATTGAATGTGTAATTATTAAAAACAGAAGAAAAAACTCCATCTCCATACCAACGATATCTCCAAAAAGTGTATCGTGTGATCATTTATCACAATATTGATATTATATCGTTATACCACCCAGTATGGGTAGTCTCATACGACTGTTTTCTCGAGATGAAGCACGGAGCATCCTCCTCAAGCCGTCAACCCAAATCTTAAACCATGTTAAATTTTTGCCAGAGTTCACCGTTTTCATTTTCCTTCTCTCGCTGTGTGTATGTGTGTATATGTATATGTATATATGTATATGTATATTTATTATATATATATTATATATATATATATATATATATATGAACAGTTGCATTCAATACTTTGGGCACAAATTTAATTCCATACTACACGCACCTTAGTCTGTCCACTGAACAAACTAAGGTTCTTGTCTCCTCCTTGGGTCCAAATGTACCGCTCTACCGGGTCTGATTTGTTTTGTTGCCTTGGTGTAAGAGGGGCAAGTGATGAAAACCCCATCATTAACATGCAAATGTTGTACCATAATTACCACAATTATGTATACACATACATATGAGCTGCAACAACTAATCGATAAAATCGATAATGAAAATCTCATTATCGAAATAATCTCATTATCGATTGGTCAGTCTGCGCGTGGCACATTTACCCGTTACGTTACTTCTGTTCCGAAAACACGCTTCAGAGTAAACACTAAACTTGTGTTTTTTGTTAAATGTATCATAACATTCAAATGAGATGTTTTAAAATGAATCAATTTGGTTATTCGCAAAGATCATGTTAGCTGAGCTGACGATCATTCATTGATTTAATTTAATTTTATTTACAAATGAAATGATAATTTGCAAAATCCCCTTTATTTTATTATTAAAATAAAGCAACATGTATAGAAGTGACTGTTTAATACATAGCCTATGATTGTTGTGGAGTGAGGGGGTCCTTGTAGATTGTTCGAAATATGCTAGGGGTCCAGAGCTCACAGAAGGTTGAGAACCACTGGTCTAGTGTATGAATTTTATAAAGGTTGTATTGTCTCAAATGGAATACAAGTTTTTATACCAACCCGAAAGTTTGCCACAATCCGATTAATTGAAAAATAATAGGCCAACTAACTGATTATGAAAATCATTAGCTGCAGCCCTTACATATAAATATATTACACATATATACATATAAATATATTACACATATACATATAAATATATTACACACACACACACACACACATATATATATATATATATATATATATATATATATATATATATATATATATATATATATATGTGTGTGTGTGTGTGTGTATACACACACACAAAGCACAGACACTTGCTACAGGATGTACCCGACTACACCAAGGATAACGTCAGCATTTTATTTCTACATCTTCGACTACTGCCTAAGAACAAACACTTCATACATATGAACCATGTAGTGCTCTATGCAAGAAGGACTGCGTTTCATGTGAACACAATCCTTCAACACCTTCATCAAATCATCCAAACGCTGTTCAGGAAGACCACAGCACCAGACATTTAGGATTCCTCGTCTCTTTCGGTATAGGTTTTGCCATAGGGTGCGACTGCAACTCAGTAATCGGTGACTTACTTGCCGGAGAGATCAGTGACATGCACGAAGGTGTCGTTGAAGGAGGCGAAGATGTGGCAGACTCCAAAGACGTTCTCGCCTTCAGCGACCTGAGGTCCCAGGCTGATCACCTGCTCTTCCTTCTTTTCTTTACCCTTGCGTGGTGCCATTGCTGCAGAAACACACACAGTTACAAACCAATCTAATCAGGTTCATGCTCGTTCATGTCTTATTATCACATCTAAACCCTGCCAGGTGTGTTATTGAGGATGTAGAATTGGTGTTGTAACATGTGAATTAAGATTTGGGCATGACATCCGGGACACAAACATGTTACACACAAATCTAGACTCTAAATCAAGCTAAAGCATTGGGGGAAACATCCGAATTATTGTTACCCTTTAATAAGACTATAATCCTTTAAAAGACCATCTATAACCAGAGTTATAACACTGAAACGAATGTCTCAGTTAGATAGCATTCACACGAGACCCGAGTGTGCCTTTATTTCAGTTCACATTTCAGAAAATGCCTCTTTTAAAAAATAGAAGTTAAAGTTTCCAGCTTTAAACCCAAACTATTAAAACATTTGGTAGCCAACTGTATTTACTGCAGAGTGAAAAACCACTAGCCTTAACACAGCTACACGTTTAAGCGACACTCCAACTACAAGTACCACGGACAGTAATGATTAATTAAATAAGAGATTATGAACAGTTTTGAACTCTTCACATTTTCTCTTTTATTTTAAACAGCAGTAAAGTGTTAAGTGCTGAGAGCCACACTGTCCGGCCCTGAGCCGCTAAACTCAGCTTAGCTCCACACCAACAATCTGTCTAACTACCAGCGAAAAACTCGCTTTAAAAAAAAATACACCAGGACAATGGTTTACTTTAACCTAAAGAACAAATTCACACAGCAATTTTACGCACATTTGCTAAAAAGAACAAGGATTCGTGAAGATTACAAATCTGGATTCTATACCCCGGTATGTCTTCTATCGAGGCCGAAACAGGAAAGGAAGGAAGAAGCACTTCCGGATAGAAAGATCACGCTAGAAACACGGAAGTGATCGTTTGACTGTATAGAATAAAAGTCTAACCATATCTCAAAATGGCGGCTACATTTTATATTGTTCGTTGAAAATTGTGAAGTAAAGTTATTTGGTTGCTAGTCATGTAGCAGTACGAAAGATAATATTTTACTTATAAATTGTATTAGATTCTTAAGTAAAGAAATGCAAAATTACAAACCCAATTTTATGAAAGACATGGAATTTTACATTGATGTAATATCACCATTCACAAACAGAAAAGCAGTCTCTCTCTCTCTCTCTCTCTCTCTCTCTCTCTCTCTGTATATATATATATACACTGTGTTAACACTGTCTGCTGTCACCTCCTCAGCGTAAAACTGAAAGTCTGCACTGTGAGCTCATATACATTATTTAATTTGAACTACTGTAGATTGGATGCAGATCTGGTGAACGGCGTAGGAAGAAAAGCACTTTTTATATGTGGTCCCCTCATATTTCAGAAACATAATTGGTCAAACTAACAATCATAAATAAAACTGTCATTTTTCATTCTTGGTTGCAAATCTACTTTAGTTGAGGACTCTTTCAAGAACTCACAAAGGGTTTTCCATGCTTAGTGGTTTTCAGCTCTTGTGAAATCTCCCCTTCTCACTGCTAATTTTGTACGTTTTGTCTGAAGCTATGGCTGAATATCATTCAGTAAATACATTTACAGGTGTAGTCAGTAAAAAAATAATATAATATAATATAATATATATAAATAAATAAAAAAATGCCTGTGTTAACACAGTCTGCTGCCACTGTAGGTGAAAAGTAAAATGTTTGCCTACAGGCCACCAATCATACAGTCTGCAACCCCTGGTAAAAATGATGGATGAATCATGAATGAATCACCACACTTAGAGGATGTTCACCCAGCTCTCATACTTCACAACAAATAAACAAATCATAGATAAGACACAAACAATTTTTGTTTAATAGCTGAACATTCTGGCTTCATCAAACATACCTCAAACAAGTTAAATTAAATTGTTTTCATTAATGGCATATTTTTTCCAGATCAAGTAGAGGAACAAATTATGGAATCAGTCAATGTTGAGGAAAAAATTATGGAATCATCAACAACAAAAATCACAGTTAGTACTTTGTTGTTCCACCTCGGGCTTTTACAACAGCCTGAATTCTTTGAGGCATTGACTTCACTAATGAAAAAAAATTGGTGCTTCTCAATACTCAAACTGATGCTTCCTCGTTTCCTCGCTCCTCTGTCCTCCAGCCTGTGACCTGGAAATAAATTGAAGTCAACCATCTTGAAGGACATATCAATTCTCTAATTGCACCATGAGGAGGTGAGGAACAAGGAGTGAGGAAGCTTCCAGAGGAGCTAGGAGTAAAGATACATAGGTGTATCCTATGCGGAAGTGTTTCATATCAAAAAAACAGATGCACATATAAATTTCACTCCTCCTTTAAATCTGCCACAGTCTCAAATAAAAGGTCCCTTGATGATGTGATGAATTCTCTGTGAAATATAATTAAATAATAATATGTTTACAATGAGTATTGTAATTAATTGATCCTTGCATGTTTGGATATGCAAAGCTGCACAAAAGATTATGTATTATCATTAATTATGTCTTGTTCATTAATTTGTTGTTGAATAACCCAGACATTCCATATACTATCAGTGCATTTTGCTTTATTAAGAATGTTGTTATTAACCAAACTCCAACAACATAACAGCAGATCCCTGAAGTGCAGTTAGGTCATCCAGCTGAGCGTAGTTATTAACTGACGTCACTTCGAAGTGACGCTTGAGAGAGCGAGTATATTCCATTCAACTTGCTTCTATTCCTCTCTCCTCACATCTCATCCTTACATCCTTCCTTCACATCTTAAGGGAGTGGAGCTAAGACGCAAGGAAAGGAAGTGAGGAAAGGAAATGAGGATGCACAAGTAAGAGATGAGAAGCATCCAATATTCTCCATCAAGCTGGTTCCAACTTTCTCGAATTATCAGCTGACAGATCAGCTTTGCAGAGTGGAGCCTTGTTGACCAATTTCTTAAGTTAGCAGCATACATTTTGAGTTGATCTGCCTATCCTGAAGAAAAGCTTTTACACTTTTTGCTCTGTGGCAGGATGCATCGTCACCAAAACTATTTTCTATCAATGGAATGAGAAAAGTGTCCAAAATTTATACATATACCTGTGCATTGACTGTTGAGGTCTCCCCTGGTTCTTTCCTGACATACAACCCCATATCATAAACGAGTGGGGAAATTTGATTGTTTTCTTCAGGCAGTCATCTTGATATGTTTCATTAGAGCAGCACCACACAAAAGTTCCAGCATCATCTCCTTGGCCAATGCAGATTCACAATTTATCACTGAATAAATCATCCACACTCCATGATTGCTTCTCTTTAGCCCACTGCAACCGTGTTTTCTTCTGTTTAGGTGTTAGTGCTGGTTTTCATTTGGCTTTTCTATATGAAAATCCCATTTCATTCAGCCAATTTCTTACAGTTCTGTCACAAACATTGACTCCTGTTTCCACCCATTTGTTTTTCATTTGTTTTACTGTGCATTTTCTATTTTGAAGGCATATTGCTTTGAGTTTTCTATCCTGATCTTTGCCATCTTCCTTGGTCGCCCCATATGTTTTCCTTTTATAACCGTTCCATTTTGTTTATACTCACACCAAATTTGGACACAGCTAACTGGAAACAACCAGCATCTTTTGCCACACTCAGTGTCTGATTTCCTTCTCGAAGGAGTTTTATAATCCTTTCCATTGTTTCAATTGAGAACTCTCTTGTTGAGGCCATGTTTCCTTTCAAAATGTCCAAGGTTGAGGTCTGTATGCACTCGTTTATAGTCTGTAAGCAATCTCTTTTAACTAAAGACTAATTTTCATTTTTAGATTTGTGTTGGTATTTGTTTTAGGAATGCCAATTACAAGGTGATTCCATACTTTTTTTTTTCTCAACACTGAATGTTTCCATAATTTTTTACTCTACTTTATCTGGAACAAAATATGCCATTAATTAAAATAATTTCATGTAACTTGTTTGAGGTATGTTTCATGAAGCCATAATGTTCAGCTATAAAACAATTTTTTTGTGTGTGTGTCTGTGATCTGTTTATTTCCTACAAAGTAAAAATCTGGGTGAACATCCTCTAAGTGTGGTGATTCCATCATTTTTGCCAGGGGTTGTAATAGAGAAGCCACGGGCCAGTTATTATCTGTCCACAGGCTGCATTTGGGCCTGGGGCCAGACTTTGGACACCACTGGATTTATGAATAATGAATAATGGCTATTTTATTTATAATTGTTCATTTAATTTATCCAGCAAATTGGATTCTGCTAAGATTTAAGGTTAATGATGATTATATTTGATTGTGTACATTCAGATTTAAGATCATTTCAGATTTCTGAGATAACTAGGGTGCTCGTGGTCTATTAGAGAAGTTATTCTCCGATTTGTGAAGACACAATTTGAAGAATATTCCCCTTTTTCTGACGAAGTCTCAGCAATCAGCTCAAACAATGCCAATGAGATGTGTTCCTGGCTGGAGTAGAGCAGGTCATGCTGAAAATCCTGCAACAGCTGGACCTCTATTCTTTATCTAACTCAGCCACTTACAACTTAATCTCCTTCACAGAATGAAGTTTGGGGACTGGTTTGTTGATGGAAGTTTTTATCCCTGTGTAAACTGTGATGTGACGATAACTCTAAATATCAATCGACTACAAAATATTGTTGTGTGTCACATAACCGAATATTAGCACATATTCCGCTTTCATTAAAAATCCGGCTTGTGACCAGCTTCCATCTACACACAAACACACACACACTCATACATTATAGTGATGCATATTTCATGAACTGCTTTTTCTTAGCGTGTTCAATACTTTTTCCTGTGTCATTCCAGTTTATTACACATACATTTATGGAGTTTAATGTTGTGAATTCTTTATATTTGTGGATTTCTTGAGTTAATACTGATGTCTGGTGAAAATTTCATGTGAAAATATAACCTCATTGGAAATATATTTACTGAAAAGATTGTTGATACCTATTTTCCCCACTGTATTATTATTATTACTATTATTATTATTATTATTATTCAAAATTAAAATGACACAATTAGAGTTTTGTTCTTACCGTTGTGTCCTTGTCCTGCTGCACTTCACTCGCGCTCCTGGAGCTTGAGATGTAGCTGGAAGCTCATCTGCAGCTGTAACTAGAACTGAGACACCATCTACAGTTGGAACTGTGTCACAAGTTGATACACTTTCTATAGATGGAAGAGTGTCTGCAGCTGGGACACTATCTACAGATTGAACTGCTTCTACAGCTGGCACTGTGTCTGCCACTGGAACAGTACCTGCTGATGTTGGTGCAGTGATGATTATACACTCTTCATTCAAACATGGCACTGTTGCAGTGTTGCTGCTAATCGCTGTGTCGCTGTTAGTTGCTGTATTGCTGCTAGTCTCTGTATTGCTGATAGTCGCTGTGTTGCTGCTATTTACTGTGTTGCTGCTAATCGCTGCTAATTACTGTGTCTCTGCTAATTGCTGCTAGTCGCTGCTAATTACTGTGTCGCTGCTAGTTGCTGCTAGTTGCTGCTAATTACTGTGTCGCTGCTAGTTGCTGTGTCTCTGTTAGACGCTGCTAGTCTCTGTGTCGCTGCTAATCATGTGTCACTGCTAGTCTCTGTGTCGCTGCTAATTGCTGGTAATTACTGTGTCACTGCTAGTTGCTGTGTCGCTGCTAATCGCTGTGTCGCTGCCAATTACTGTGTCACTGCTAGTTGCTGCTAGTCCCTGTGTCACTGCTAATCGCTGGTAATTACTGTGTCACTGCTAGTTGCTGTATCGCTGCTAATCACTGCGTCGCTGCCAATTACTGTGTCACTGCTAGTTGCTGTGTCATTGCTAATCACTGTGTCTCTGTCAATTACTGTGTCACTGCTAATTACTGTGTCGCTGCTAGTTGCTGTGTCTCTGCTAATCGCTGGTAATTACTGTGTCACTGCTAGTCGCTGTGTCGCTGCTAATCACTGTGTTGCTGCTAATCACTCTGTCGCTGCTAGTCGCTGCTACTTACTGTGTCACTGCTAGTTGCTGTGTCGCTGCTAGTTGTTGCTAGTCGCTGCTAATTACTGTGTCACTGCTAGTTGCTGTTAGTCGCTGCTAATTACTGTGCCGCTGCTAGTTGCTGCTAGTCGCTGCTAATTGCTGTGTCGCTGCTAGTCCCTGCTTGTCTCTGTGTCACTGCTAGTCGCTGCTAATCACTGTGCCGCTGCTAGTTGCTGTGTCATTGCTAATCGCTGGTAATTACTGTGTCACTGCTAGTTGCTGTGTCACTGCTAGATGCTGTATCGATGCTAATCGCTGTCAATTACTCTGTCACTGCTAGTTGCTGAGTCGCTGCTAATTGCTTTGTCGATGTCAATTACTGTCACTGCTAGTTGCTGTGTTGCTGCTAATCCCTGTGTCGCTGTCAATTACTGTCACTGCTAGTTGCTGTGTCGCTGCTAATCGCTGTGTTGCTGCTAGATGCTGTGTCTCTGTTAATCGCTGCTTGTCGCTGCTAGTCTCTGTGTTGCTGCTAATCGCTGTGTCGCTGCTAATCACTGTCACTGCTAGATGCTGTATCGCTGCTAATCACTGCGTCGCTGCCAATTACTGTGTCACTGCTAGTTGCTGTGTCGCTGCTAATCACTGTGTCTCTGTCAATTACTGTGTCACTGCTAGTTGCTGTGTCGCTGTTAATTACTGTGTCGCTGCTAGTTGCTGTGTCTCTGTAGTCGCTGTGTCGCTGCTAATCACTGTGTCACTGTCAATTACTGTGTCACTGCTAGTTGCTTTGTTGCTGGTAATTACTGTGTCGCTGCTAGTTGCTGTGTCTGTCTCTGTGTCACTGCTAGTCGCTGCTAATCACTGTGTTGCTGCTAATCACTGTGTTGCTGCTAGTTGCTGGTAATTACTGTGTTACTGCTAGTCCCTGTGTCGCTGCTAATCACTGGTAATTACTGTGTCACTGCTAGTTGCTGTGTTGCTGCTAATTACTATGTCACAGCTAGATGCTGTATCTCTGCTAATCACTGCGTCGCTGCCAATTACTGTGTCACTGCTAGTTGCTGTGTCGCTGCTAATCACTGTGTCTCTGTCAATTACTGTGTCACTGCTAGTTGCTGTGTCGCTGCTAATTACTGTGTCGCTGCTAGTTGCTGGTAATTACTGTGTTACTGCTAGTCCCTGTGTCGCTGCTAATCGCTGGTAATTACTGTGTCACTGCTAGTTGCTGTGTTGCTGCTAATTACTATGTCACTGCTAGATGCTGTATCTCTGCTAATCACTGCGTCGCTGCCAATTACTGTGTCACTGCTAGTTGCTGTGTCGCTGCTAATCACTGTGTCTCTGTCAATTACTGTGTCACTGCTAGTTGCTGTGTCGCTGCTAATTACTGTGTCGCTGCTAGTTGCTGTGTCTCTGTAGTCGCTGGTAGTCTCTGCTTGTCTCTGTGTCACTGCTAGTCACTGCTAATCACTGTGTTGCTGCTAATCACTGTGCCGCTGCTAGTTGCTGTGTCGCTGCTAATCGCTGGTAATTACTGTGTCACTGCTAGTCGCTGTGTCGCTGCTAATCGCTGCTAATCACTGTGTTGCTGCTAATCGCTGCTAATCACTCTGTCGCTGCTAGTCGCTGCTACTTACTGTGTCACTGCTAGTTGTTGTGTCGCTGCTAGTTGTTGCTAGTCTCTGCTAATTACTGTGTCACTGCTAGTTGCTGTTAGTAGCTGCTAATTACTTTGTCGCTGCTAGTTGCTGCTAGTCGCTGCTAATTGCTGTGTCGCTGCTAGTTGCTGTGTCTCTGTTAGTCCCAGCTAGTCGCTGCTAGTCTCTGTCGCTGCTAATCGCTGGTAATTACTGTGTCACTGCTAGTCGCTGTGTCGCTGCTAGTCGCTACTAATCACTGTGTTGCTGATAGTCGCTGTGTCGCTGCTAATCGCTGCTAATTGCTGTGTCGCTGCCAATTACTGTGTCGCTGCTAATTACTGTGTCACTGCTAGTTGCTGTGTCGCTGCTAGTCGCTACTAATCACTGTGTTGCTGATAGTTGCTGTGTCGCTGCTAATCGCTGCTAGTCGCTGTGTCGCTGGTAATTACTGTGTCACTGCTAGTTGCTGTGTCGCTGCTAATTGCTGTGTCTCTGCTAGTCGCTGTATCGCTGCTAATCGCTGCCAATTACTGTGTCACTGCTAGTTGCTGTGTCGCTGCTAATCGCTGTGTCGCTGTCAATTACTGTGTCACTGCTAGTTGCTGTGTCGCTGCTATTCGCTGTGTCGATGTCAATTACTGTCACTGCTAGTTTCTGTGTCTCTTTTAATTGCTGCTTGTCCCTACTAGTCTCTGTGTTGCTGCTAATCGCTGTGTCGCTGCTAATCGCTGGTAATTACTGTGTCACTGCTAGATGCTGTATCGCTGCTAATCGCTGCATCGCTGCCAATTACTGTGTCACTGCTAATCACTGTGTCACTGCTGGTTGCTGTGTCGCTGCTAATTACTGTGTCACTGCTAGTTGCTGTGTCTGTCTCTGTGTCATTGCTAGTCGCTGCTAATCACTGTGTTGCTGCTAATCACTGTGTTGCTGTCAATTACTGTGTCACTGCTAATCGCTGTGTTGCTGTCAATTACTGTGTCGCTGCTAGTTGTTGCTAGTCGCTGCTAATTACTGTGTCACTGCTAGTTGCTGTTAGTCGCTGCTAATTACTGTCGCTACTAGTTGCTGCTAGTCGCTGGTAATTACTGTGTCACTGCTAGTTGCTGTGTCGCTGCTAATTACTGTGTCACTGCTAGATGCTGTATCGCTGCTAATCACTGCGTCGCTGCCAATTACTGTGTCACTGCTAGTTGCTGTGTCGCTGCTATTCGCTGTGTCGATGTCAATTACTGTCACTGCTAGTTGCTGTGTCTCTGTTAATCGCTGCTTGTCGTTGCTAGTCTCTGTGTTGCTGCTAATCACTGTGTCGCTGCTAATCACTGTCGCTGCTAGTTGCTGTGTCACTGCTAATCGCTGGCAATTACTGCCACTGCTAGTTGCTGCTAATCGCTGTGTTGCTGCCAGTTACTGTGTTGCTGCTAGTTTCTGCTACTCGCTGTGTCGCTGCTAATCGCTGGTAATTATTGTCTCACTGCTAGTTGCTGTGTCGCTGCTAGTTATTGTGTTACTGCTAGTTGCTGTGTCAGTGGTTATCGATGGTCTGAAGAGATTTCTCTTGTATAGGAACAGATTTTGGGAACAGATTTTGGGAACAGATTTTGGGTCGGAATGTGACGCAATAATAGGAGCTCATTCTCGTGTGTAATTGTTGCATCACCACATTTTGAATTATGTTCTGTTTCAAATCAAACCAGTAAACATGGCGCTGGTGAACCTGACCAGCTGAATCTCAAGGAACATTGTAAATTAAGTTCAAAATCACAGTCCAAAACACTAATTTAATTAAAAAAAGCTTTAAATTTCATTATAGAAAAGTTGCACTGAATCATCCTGTTGGTACACAAAGCAGGCCAAGCTGCAATTAATCCCAGTTAAATATTTTCAGTGACTGTACATTCTGCGGATATAAAGTGTTTTGACAGTTTCAGACGTTGCATGACTTCCTCACTGGCAGACCCCAGGTATTGAGAGTGGGCCAGTTTACCTCCAGCACCATCACCTTGAGCACCTGTGCTGTGGGGGTTTCCTTCCCCAGTCCAAAGACAAGTGATGTTGGCGGATTGGCATTTCCAAATTGTCTGTAATGTGTGTGTGTGTGATTGTGCCCTGCAATGGATTGCAGCCCATCCATAGTGACCCCTGCCTTGTGCCCTGAGTAGCCAAGGATAAGTTTCCGACTCCCCACGACCCTGTGTAGGATACGAGGTACAGAAAATGGATGAATGGATATTCAGATATATATATATATATTCAGAGATATATATATATATATATATATATTCAGAGAGATATATATATATATATATATATATATATAGATATATATATATATATATATATATATATATATATATATATATACACACACACACACACATACATACACACACACAAATCATATTACGTAAAGAACGAACCAAATATCTTTCTCCATGTGGTAATTATCTTTAGTAAATAACTGTTGTTGCAACACACACCAAAACATCCTTCAAAAGAAAAAACAACCCAATAAACATTTTCAATAATAAAACTATATTTTTAATGAAGTATTATATCAAAGACTTAGGCCTATAATATACAGGAATAGTAATGAATCAATTTTGCAGTGAAATTTGATCATGTGATCATTTCACTGCAGGTTTAGTCTGCAGAGCTGTGGTCCTGGGACAGAATGTTGGAAATGATCATCTACGGACTATTAAAATTGTCACAGTTCTTATAGCATGTATATAATTATAAACTTAAAAGATGTCACCTGAATGATGTGTGTTTAATGAACGTAAAAACAAGTATAAATAAAAGTAAACATTAATGTATAACTAAACTACCTGCACAATTCACCCTGGCCTTTCTAAATATAAAATCTTTTAGCTTTACAGGTCTGAATGCATTGTGCAGTTTAACAGCATTCAGAAGTTAACCAGAATGTGGGTCGTTTTCTCTTACGGACACTTCAGATAGCCGTGTAATTATGTTATTGTGGTGCTTCTGAAGGATTTTTTTTGGGAAAGTTTACATTACTAATAAATAAGGTTAAACTATAGAGCATAGTGTGTATAAGATATTTGGGCAAAAAGGTCATTTTTAGATCAGCAGGTCCCAGTTTCACGATAATTTCACGATAATGAAAAAAGATAGCCGTTTCTCGGCCATCCACTGTGCCGTGAATACTGCTGTGGGAATATATACGCTAAAATAAACACATCAAAGACGTAAAAAGACAGTGGTTTCTTTATTTGCAAATTAATCACAAAAATATTGGCTACCAACAATAAAAAATATTAACAATGATAGGTTTTGATTGTACAGTCCAGATGATTATTTTACCTTACAATTTATTTCATTTACATCACTATCTACTGATATCCTACATTATAATACAGAAAGCACAAAATTGGCAGTGTGAAGTTCATGGGAACCACTTTTGTGTGTGTGGTCAGAATTATGGAACCCAAAAAGAGGAAAAATGTCTAGTCTCTCCTCTCACGCTTTCGTTCTGTACACAGAGAACACATGGTTTGTGCTTGGTGCAAAACTTCCAACTGTCTCAGGAAAATATATTATTGCATTATTATTACAGTTAGAAATACTAAATCAGGACAAAAAACAAAAACACAATCAGACCGTTATCGTCAACATCATGAGTGAGATCTGAGCAGCATGACGGCGTAAGTTTGTGTACGTTTTTTTCCTTTTCTTTTCTTTGAGGACTGGAAAGTGTGTATAAGGTGCGTGGGTCAGTATTACAGACTGTGCGTTTCAACAAGAAAGAGCATTTCACTAATGAACACAAATCTTCAGCATCTGCTCCAACTGTTCATTAATACAGAGCCTTCATGATGGAACATATATTTAACCGGAGGTACGTAACCTTTTCCTATAGTCCTTGGTCAAATAACCAAAACAAACAAACAAACAAACAAAAATAATAATGTTGTGCTTATCAGGCATCATACTCTCGGAACCATTTTCACACATTTTGGTTTGAAATACAGAAAAAAATTAAATACTGGCATTTCTAATTCTATGCATTTGAGGACTTAAAGTTAAAAATTTGAAATCAATATATCAATCTTTTACTTTGACCTTTAAGCTCAGAATTTGATGATCTATGACCCCCCTCCAGCATCACATGAGTGCGTTTATTCAACAACAACAAAACCTCAAGATGGTGGAATAATCAGGCTTCCTGGTCTTCAACGCAATCATTTCAGTGATGCATTTAATTCTGAAATGAGATCTCATATGAACAGAGAAAGTTTGATCAGCAAAGTTGGACAAATCAGGAGCCCAGGCACCTGGGACAAGCAGCTTTAAAAAAAATTTATTACTCGTAGTTCAACACACAGGTTCAAAACCTACTCCGTGTTGACGTTTGCAAAACATTTTATTTGGTATCTACACTTTTAGTACTGTATGCTCCAAAGTTTGTGGACACCTGACCATCACATTTATATGCGGTTCTTCCCCACAGAAGAAATCAGAAGCACACAATTATAAAGGATGTCTTTGTATGCTGTAGAATTACAATTTCCCTTCACTGGAACTAAGGGACCCAAACCTCTTCCAGCATCACAATGCCCCTGTGCGCGAAGCCAGCTCCGTGAAGACATGGTTTGCAAAGGTTACTTAAGGTAGAAGTACTCAAGTTTTCTCCACACAGCCCTGACCTCAACCCCACTGAACACCTTTGGGATGAACTGGAACTGGAGCCTCCTCGCCCGATATCAGTGCCTGATCTCAGTAAAGCTCTTGTAGCACAAATGAACACAAATCCCCACAGCCACGCTCCAAAACCTAGTGGAAACCTTCCCAGGAGAGTGGAGCACATTATAACAGCAAATGGGGGACTAAATCTGGAATGGGATGTTCAACAAGCACATGAGTGTGATGTTCAGGTGTCTACATACTTTTGGCCATATAGTGTATGTTGAATGCTGGTTTACTGACGTAACTTAATGCCGTAGCTATGGTTCAAACGACTCGTTCTGAACCCACCCCCTGCTGCACTACACACTGGTCGAAACATGTAGAATGTTATTTACTATGTGGATTAATAAATAAAGCCAATAAAGTCTAGCACAAATCTGTTAGAACTGTAAGAAGTAGTCACTTTGCAGTTAAACATATTTCGGGAAAATAAAGATGCCAGCCAGACATGAATAACGTGCGAAAATACTGATGGGCTAAAACATGATGTCTCACTTTGTTAAAACAGGATAAAGATCATGTACTCGGTATGCTCAATCTGTATTAGTGCACTTATTTACTTATTTAGCTTAATGTATGTTAGCTACCTTTTCTTTTTTTTAGCCTTGTCAGTTAGGTTTCACTCACTCACTTTGAGGAAGAGCTTTATTCAGGTCACGGTCGCACTGGGAACACTGGGCGGTCCATAACAGGGAACCAAACACAAAAACATTCACACCTAGAAGCAATCCATCTTAGCCAATTTACCTACCGGCAAGTTTTTGGTGGGATGAAACCTGAGAATCTAGTGGAAAACCCAAGCGGACATGGATCAAACCCAGGCTCCTGGAGCTGTGACACGGCAACGTGCCAATTACGTCTCTGGACAACCGAAATGCCGGACTGGGAAACACACTGGAGATTTATTAATGGATTTATAACATGTCCAACATATACTTCCTCTGAAATCAGTGAATCTGCATCATTATTATTACGGAATCAAGTTTTCCTTTAGACCAGAAGGCGTATGAAAGACGTGATCAACCAGCCGATAGCGTAACAGTTAAGTAATGTGCTTGAGACTAGAGAGGGGGTTGAAAATATGTCACCGATTCCACAAGCACCAAACAAAAAAGGTGGGGGGTGGGGGGGAGAAAACAAAAAAAAGAATTGAGGTTTTGTTCGTTATTTGAATTGCAGCTGGAAGAACTGCTTACTCGACTTCATTATGAGAAACAAGACCTGTCCACCTGTTTCCACTGTGTATTCTGCTCACCACTGAAGCCTATCATGTCTGTGCTAACATTCAGGGGTGTAAATTCAGACCATAACTCCAGAGCAAAATCGTTTCATTTCAGAGACAGTCCTTATGTGCCAAAGGAAATGATACATTCTCAGATACGTCTCAAGGACCAACTTGAGCTATTTGTAGACCGTTAATGCTGGGATCATGTAACCAAAAATAAAAACCAAACCCCATAGAGGTCAAAAAATATACCAAATATGAAAAACTAAAATCTCTTCTGATTCGGGTTAACATTAACATCGCAGTAATACTCTTACTGTTGGAACACTGCTTCATCCTGGAATAATTTCTATGCTAATGAATAGCTCATTGCATGTCCAAAAACCTTTCTGGTCGTGTGACGAATAGTAATCGGTTTCATTAAGGCGATAATTCATTTACTGCACAAAAATACAGAGTATCAGGATCCCCAGGTACTGTACATGTCCATATTTACACTCAC
Organism: Ictalurus furcatus; assembly: GCF_023375685.1. Lineage (NCBI taxonomy): Eukaryota > Metazoa > Chordata > Actinopteri > Siluriformes > Ictaluridae > Ictalurus > Ictalurus furcatus. Next base: position 11,046,707 of record NC_071272.1, read on the forward strand.
ATTTCTTCCAGATGTAGCTTATTATTATTTTTTTTAAAGTACCATAATTTGTGTAGTTTGTAACACCATAAATACGTAGATGTGATTTTTTTTTTTTTTAACTTTAAAAAAAAAAAAAGTCACATTTTTGTTCTAGTGGGTACATGTAATGTAATGATCGGGCTACAACTTAAAAAAAAAAAGAAAAGAAAAAAAAATAGAACAAAAATAGACTACAGGGCGAGACTGACTCTCCTGTTTCACAACACAACATGACATGTAAATGAAGGAAAGGATGAATGAACGGATGGATGAATGGGAGAAAATATTCAGAGTTGAAGGTTTCTTCCTGGTTTGTGTTCAATCGATGTTGGCCTCTGTGCTGTCCCAACAGGGGAGAGAAGAAAAAAAAAAAGGAAAAACCACCAAAAGGTCTCTTGCGTCTTCTCCAAAAGTGTGTTTGAAGGTGTCTGAGCAGAACAAACACGCGGGAAAAGTGCAGTCTGTGTGTGTGTACTGAGACATCCCTGGTTGCCCATGCTCTCTCAAAGAACGAAAAAGCACCTTGGGCTTTGTTTCCCCCATCTCCGTTTCTTTTCCTCTCATAGCCCAGACCCCCAGGACGAGGCCTCTGTAGGCTGCAGTGCCGTATCCAGCTGCTGCAGCTGACTCGGAGGAAATCGGGAGAGGTAGAGTCTCCTCTGGAGCACGTCGAGGAGTGCGAGTGAGTTGGTTGTGTTTGCCCCGAACGGCCGTTTCCGGTTACCTGCTGTGGAGCAGCTCCTCGCGTAGCCAGCTCGGCAGCGGCTGACCCATCTTGTACAGCAGCTTGGACAGCTCGATGTTGTGTTCGCGGTAGTGTTCTCGAAGAAAGCGCCGTGACTGTCGAGGAGGAGGAAATAAATTCAAACTTTTTTTTTTTTTTTTAAACACAGCACAGATGATGCAGATATACATTTATAACATTGCATTCAGGCTGATAATCAGTTATAAACACGATGTAGAGCTCAGGAGGAAATAGAAACGTGTTACACTGTGACAGGACACCTAAAGTTCTTGCTGCTTTGGTTAACGTACTTGTGTGTGTTTACATTTGGTTTGGCTGGAAAAACATATTGCGTTAACTGAAATAAAAAAATAAAAACGTAAGTTTCCAAATAAACAAAAACCATCAATGTTGCTGAATCATAAATGACCAGTAGATGGCAGAGTAACATGTACTAGAACTCCTTGGTACAGCAGCAGAGCGCTAATGATGAAATTAATAGGTAGGAAATCGGGGATTTTCTTTTATTTATTTATTTATTTTTAAAAGTACGATCTTCCCAGGATATTAAAAACTAAAGCGATACTAAAACTAAATAAAAACGAAATCGAAACTATTCATGCACCGTTAAAGCTAACTGAAATGAAACTGAAAAAAGTGCAATATTTTAAAAACTATAATAACCCTGCTCAGAAGCTCCATTTGCAGTGAAATCATTTAGAAAAAAAAAATTATCATTCATCAATCCCGTGTTTTCGAACCTAATCTCTATTTATTAAAGTTTATATGAGATTACCAAAGCCTGGGTAAAGCGTGTACCGTCATGAGAAAAGAACAGAAAACCTGTTTACTCAGAACTCATTTATAATGCAAGTCTAAGGGCAGCTGTTGAATTCGTCACTCAAAGTTAGTTGTGAATAAAGCTGTACATCTGTCTCCCTGACTTTTGGAATAAATAAATAAATAAACAAAACACATACAAACACAAATCTCGGGACACGTGTGCATGAAAGAATTTTCCATTTTCGTGATTTTTTTTCCCCTCAAAGAAAGAAAACATGTTTGGTTGAAGGTGTAATGTTTTGTTTTTAGATAATTATCATGTGCATACACTTACTTTTTCTATCATGTTTTCTTTCAGAATTTAGTTTTTTATGAAAACAGCAAAATTTCACATGTGCACAAGATAATTTTCTGCTTTTTTGTTTTTGTAAAAGGTCCCTCTCTACGTTTGTTAACCCCTCCCCCTATCAATGGCACAATTTTATTTTACCAATACTGGAGGTGCAGTGGTAGCTTAGTGGTTAAGACTGGGTTAAGATCAGAAGGTCAGGAGTTCAAACCCCATCACCGCCAAGCGGCCACTGCTGGGCCCTTAAGCAAGGCCCTTAACCCCAACTGCTCAGCTGTATAAATGAGATAAATGCGAGTCACTCTGGATAAGGGCATCTGTTCAAATGCCAGAAATATTAATTAAATTAGGGCTGCACCTAATGATTATTTTCATAATTGATTAGTGGGTCGATTATTTTTTCGACACACAGATACACACCAGAATATATATTATTCATTTTGGACTGTAGTTTAATTCAGTGCTTTTTGTGCATCCATAAAAAATCATGAAAATACTTATAGTATACCATATAAACTAATATATAAGTTTATATTATATAATGGTATTTATGCATTACTTTTTATAAAAGGTAACGTGACAAACAGTAAACTGAAGAAAGTAATTTTCAGTGACTCTGGGTATCTGCTAAAGCTAGCGGTGTCACATTACATGAGTATGACGTCATGCGCCGTTGACTAGGATGTGACTTACACTTCCAGTTAGCGGGTTTTTTACTAGTGTTCCTTTTGAGATGATATTACCTTTATAAAATTCATACAACTGACGGTAGAGTACATAATGCATAGTGTAAGTGTATAATATGTCATTTGAGACACAACTTTAGTATTTACTCTCCGAAGCGTGTTTTCGGAACAGAAGTAACGTAATGAGTAAACACACGCTGTGCTGCGCGCAGACCAACTAATCAATAATAAGATTCATCGACAACAATTTTCACAATCGATTATTATCGATTTTATCAATTAGTTGTTGCAGCTCTTAATTAAATGAACACAAATCAAAGTCAAGTTTTCACTTGACGGTGCACTCACGCCATGAAACAGTAGGCCAAGAAAACATGCCCCACTGCATTACACCACCACCAGCCTGAACTGTGTTGGGTTCGGAGTAGGGATGTCACGAGAACCGATACTTCGGTACCAACATTCTTAAAGCGTGACTGTACTGTTTTTCTGCAGTAGCGTAGGTACCATGGGTAATGATACCGAGGTTGCAATTCTTCCGGAACTGATGGGGCAGCAAATACGCGCAAGTGTTTTAGTCGGTCCACAAGTGGTGAAGAAGAAGAACGCCTACAAGCACACGGGAAAAACTACAGAAGATGGCGATAATTTTAGCTCTGCCCCGACTTGAAAAAGACAGGAAAAGAAAAGAGGAAAGCTCTTGAGAGGAACAGTAGCATCGGTTGCCATCGTTCATTTCAAATAAAGCGAGGAAACACCTGGTATTTGGCGAAGCACCTGAAAGACGTTCCCTATATTATGCTTGTTTGAGGCAGCTGCATTGTTGCCATGAAAGCAGCTAACGTTATGCTCCATGTAATGTTTGCGATAGATAATTATTTGTTAACGATGCTAATGCATTGCAATGTTATAAACTACCTCCGAATGGGCCACCATGCATCACCATTCAGCCCGTGTCCTGTCAGCTAAATGTAGCCTAATGTCACTAATAATTATTCAAATGTTAATGCTTTTAATAAATCTTTTTGGCCTGCCACCATATCAGTGAATTTAAACTAATGCTTACATTCAGAGTATAAGGTGTGTGTGTGTGTGTGTGTGTGTGTGTGTGTGTGCACGCACATGCGTTTAGGAGTGCACCTTAGCACTTCTTATTTGCACTTAGCAAAGTTTTATTAGTCATTGTGAGACAGTGTTTGATAACTAAAATATCCCTCTCTGTTTCTCTTTTTGACAGTAATAGCCAGAGGAGGATGTCGTCCAGGAGTTTTTAATTAAATTTTTTTTTAAATTGTTTATGTATTTATTTAAACCACACTGTGGTATCGACTTTGGTATCAAGTATTGTGTACTTTTGGTGGTATCGGTACCGACTACTAGATTTTTGGTATCGTGACATCCCTAGTTCGGAGCATGGGTTCATGATGCTGACGGCAAACATTCTCACCCTACCATCTGCATGTTGCGCCAATCCAGATTCCTCAACCTAGGCTATGTTCACTGTAGCCTCAGATTTCTGTTTTTTTTGCCTGACAAGAGTGGAACCTGACGTGCTGTTCCGCTGCTGTAGCTCATCTGCCTCATGTTTGAAGTGCTGCGAGATGCTTTTCTGCTCACCGCAGTGGTAAACAGTGGTAAATTGAGTTAGCGTAGACTTCCTGTCGGATCATATCAGTCGGGTTGTTTTTTTTTTTTTTTCTGTTACACCATTCTGTGCAAACTCTAGTAACTACTGTGTGTGAAATTCCAAGGAGATCAGAAGTTTCCAAAATGCTCAAACGAACAACTCACTGAGATCACATCGTTCCCCATTCTCTTGGGGCACTACTCATCAGTTTTTTCCCGATGTTCAATGCACACGCTTTTGATGACTTCATTTCAGCTAGTTAGCAGGTGTGTTTTTGGACTGGAGGAGACTGTGTGCAGGAGCTTTGACTTTTAGCACTGCAGTACATCCAGGACACATCAGACTGTCCTTCCACCCCTCATTAACTTTGATGTGTCTGCCAAGATGCCTCAAGGTGACGTCAAGGACATCAGCGCAATACCACACTACTCCTTGTCAGGCTCTGTCACGCACGCTCAAGAGCACTCGATGCTTACTGTGCCTGAGGTCCTACATGGTCCCGGTCAGTCCTCAACTAAACGATCAGACTCGACACTCATGTGACCAAAGCGTCCAATACGCCACATCTTGAAATCTTATAAAAGAATATACAAACATAAACTAAAGAATAATCTAATGTAATTCAATGTTCTGATTGTATGTATAAAAGGCCAACACTCACATCCACATCCATGTCAGGATACTTCCTCCCTTTGCTCTTCCCCAGGCATTTCGTCTTCCCCCCGTCCAGCAGCTGGCACCAGAATCCCTTCTTAGGATCAAACCTGCGGTAAAAGACGAGGGAGAAACAAAATGGAGGCAGAAATTAGATGAATAGGTTTCCACATCAGCCTGAGAGACGTAGAATATGGCAGACAGATGGTGTACAGCCAGGTCTGTTTGCAGAAACAAACACGGGACAAACTATGCCTATTGGCCACTGGGGGATGGGACGAACAGATGTTGCTGCTTATGAGTCTGGTGTAGTGATTATGTGGTCAGGCATGAAAGAATGAAAAAGGCAGAGCAGGAGATGAGAGAGTGAATCAGAGTAAAGGTAGTAAGAGGAGATTGGAGTGAAAGTAAAAAAAGAAAAACAGTAAAAAAAAAAAAAAAAGACTGAGGGAAAGAAAGAAAGAAAGGTAAACAAAGGAGGACAGGCAGACAGATATACATAAAAAGAAAAAGTGAGAAAGAAAGCAAATGAAGAAAAACAGAGAAAGAAAGAAAGGCAGGCAGACATACAAACTGGCATGCATACATAGACAGTAAAACAAAGAAAATAAGAAAGACAAAAAATGAAAGAAAAAAAACATAAAAAGAAATGAAAAAGAAAGAAACAAAAGATTGATGGATGGATAAGAGGAAGGAAGGAGGGAAAGAAAGAAAGAAAGAAAGCTCGACACATAAACAAACCATCCAAAAAGACAGTGAGACATATGGACAGAAAGAAAATAAAAGAAGAGAAAGAAAGAGGGAGGAAAATAGAAAAAAAAGAAAGAGAATTAGAAACGGAAATCCAAACAGACAAAGAAAAATAGACAGGTGCAAAGAAAAAAAATGGAGACAGTAACAGACAGACCAGATGGAAAAGAAAAGAAAACAGAGGATAAATGAGATTCAGACAGGTAAATGATTCCATCTGAAACACGACTACACGAAACACGTCACACGCTCCGAGTGCTCAGTAATCAATCACACAGTAACCACTGGCCACCAGCCGCTGTAACTGTGCCTCATTAAACAGGAAAGGCAGATAGGAAACAGAAGTATGTTCAGGAAAAATCCATCAGATAAACGAAGACACTCACGCTAGGATCTTGTGGTAATTCAGAGTGTTTGTGAGGCCAAGAAACTTCTGGATCTTATCCATGACTGCAGCCGGCTCCGTCCTCAGCATCTGACCGTCCAGGACCAGGATCTGAGCACAGACAGAGAGCAGGAGGCCTTCACAAGAACATCCACCCTCAGCCATGTCCAAGTCCACACACACACACGCACACCACACCACACACACACCGCACACCACACCACACACACACACACACACACCACACCCCACACCACACACACACCTGGCTGGGATGGTAATGGCTGAGCCATCGCTGCAGGTGTGTTGCGTACAGGCCGGGAACAAGACAGCGATTCTGCAGCACCTTCAGTTTGATTGGGGCGTCGTGGCCAGCGGTGATGACATCATGAAAGGTGTATTTCTGGGCCACGGGGTCATCGTGGGCTCTCTGGTGCTGGAGCAGAGCAGAAACAACAGAGTGGTCAAGAAACGAGCTGAACACACTGCGCTTAACTCAATACAGATCATTCACAATAAGAAAAGAAAATTATCCACTTTCAATCTTTCCATTTTTTTTTGTTTCTTTCCTTCGTGTTTCTGTCCGTGCTTGCCTGTCTACATATTCATCCATCCATCCATCTTCTATACCGCTTATCCTCTTCAGGGTCACGGGGAACCTGGAGCCTATCCCAGGGAGCATCGGGCACAAAGCGGGGTACACCCTGGACAGGGTCTACATATTCATGTCGGTGTGTATATCTGCCTTTCTTTGTTTTTCTTTCTTTCTACTACTAATATACTACTACTACTACTACTACTACTAATAATAATAATAATAAACATAATAAATTGTTTAACGGCATAAATGACAGGTTTTGTTTGACTTGTAGAGTGTTGCTGATTTTATAAATCCCTCCAAAAAACCAAGCATTAGCTTGTAGCTCCTGTTTAGTGTTTCAACGGCTAATATAACGATCATTTCTACTGCACCAATACAGCCTGCAATAATAAAGCAAATGACAGTCATAAAAAAAATTAAATAAATATAAAGTTGTTATGCTGATGTAATGGCGCACTGAGCTTTACCCAACTGGTTTTGCTATGTGAGAATCGACTCTTGAGACTGGACATTAACAACGGCGCCGTGTTATCTGTCTGCTGAGAGACTGACCTGGTACCAGGAGTAGGCCCTGTCTGCAGGATTAATGAGGATGGTGATGATCTTGGCTTTAGGAAGAAGCGCGGCAGCTCGACTGGTTGCTACCTCAGAGTCAAAGTAGTTGGCACTCTTCTCAAAGTAGAAATCTGAGCTAGTGTTGGAGGGCAGAGGGAAATACTCCATATACCTAAAAAGGGGAAATACACGAGAGGAGATGAAAATAGAGGTCACTAAAGTAGAACAGCAGCAGATTCAAGCAACTGTATGTGTTCAGAAGGCATGCTAGGGGCCTTGCGTCTCGCAACGACACCCTTCGGACACCGTAAACAACACTTCGCCGTGTATACAAAGCATTTGTACGTACTCACAACATGTAAGAGAGAGACTGTGTGTGTATGATCTTATTCACATGCTTCTTGTTAGCTACACTTTCATAGTTGGGAGTGTGTGTGTGTGTTTTCACACACGTAATCTCTTCTCAATTCAAGGGAACATCAGCATTCATTGTGGTTAATGTGCCAGACTTCAGAGCATGCCAAGGTTTCCTTATCTATGCATTTCATTGTGGTTTACAGGGGTTATTGAACTTAACTCATGCATGCTACCTCAGAAAGCTGGAAATGAGGGGGAGAAGAAACATTCTGTGGTAATGAGAGAGCGAGAGAGCAAGTGATTGAGAGCGGTAGAAAGAGATGATAGAAACACACCAGTCAATGCCCTTGTGATAATTACGACCGTTGAAGAACTGGATCTCCTCAAAGGTCTCCTTGCTGGGATAATTACTGGTCAGATCAGGATGCATTCCCAGAAACAGATAGAGTGCGGTCGTTCCTGGGAAAGGAGTCAGATAAAGAAGAGTTCACGGCAAGGTTTTGGAATATTTATTTAATTCACCCCCCTCCCCCCAACCGCCCCTTTTCTGTACCTTGAATCATAGCTAACCCTAAACACCAATTTAGATCATTTTCATATACAAGTATACAATATCAATATGCTGTGATCAACCACTAGACTTAATACCGTTGGTGCAGCTCAGAGTTGCAAATATATATATTTTTCTCCTGAGCCGCTCACTACTGGACAGGCCCGAGAGCTGTGGTAATTACAACACGTTAAAAGTCCCTACCCTTAACACAGCCTGTACTGAAAAGATTAACACTGCCATTTTACTACCTATTGCAAGACTGGGCTATTGCTCCCTCAAGACATGGTTTAGAAGTTTTAATTAGTCGATGCAGTAAACCAGGAATTCCCATTTAGTGGTGTGAAGTGAAAGCTGCTGTATTAATCCGGTACATGAAACGAAACTGCTGGGTGACACAAAATCAGCTCTAGCCCAATCAGAAGGTGTTGCGGCACCTGATTTACCACAGTGGTGAAATAAAAAGCAAACAGTTGCAGCATCGTGTCAGTAGTCTCGGATGTCCATGGCAGCTAGATGGCGCTACTGCATGTTCCTGATCAGGCTGCGAAACACAAACTCACCGGTCTTCTGCGGGCCTATGATGAGAAGCTTAGGGAAGCGGTCGCAGGTTTTCTCCTTTGACCAAATGTCTTTATGTCTTTTGTCCTCACAGGGGTCCTGTTGGAGAGACAGCGATTCAGATTTACCCTTACGGAGGAGGCACGCCAGCAGCTCAAGCTGCGAACTTCGACTATTCAAAGGACAAGCCAACACATGAGGCATAACTCATGCACACGCGGCCACATTTACAATCGCAAATGGTGCTATTTAAATCCTTTGCGCAGTGAATCTGGCAGGGGAGAGACTGCTATTAAACCTCAATATATCACAGAGTGGGCCTGCGGAGTTACTGCTGTTAAACAGACCGTCTTACTCTATTTCGCTAAATAAAACCACCAGCCCCCCCCCAAAAAAATGCTCCCCGAGCTAATAGAGCGCTCACAGTCAGAGTGTGGAGAAACTGGACAGTGGTTTTACAGTGGGTTTAAAATAACATACAATTAAAGAGGCCTATATGAATATAACATTTAACAGGCAAGGAAAAACAGGAATAGAGATTAGTTTCATAATTAAATCAAAATGGAAAAATAGAACCCAGCCAGGAGTGGGGTGTTAGGGAGGTATGAACGAAACACTGGTTTTCAAAAAATGTTGAGCCAATAAATTTATGATTGTTGCATTTTGCCAAAAACAACACTTGATTGTTTAAAAAACATAAATATATGATATAAGTTTACTTTCCAACTTGTAAGGCTATTCAAGGCATCTTATATATAGGAAGTCTCTTTTTTTGGCATCAGTTTTAAGGATCTCATTCCTCTTAGGTGGACAGGAGACATAATCACCAATGATTGAAAGATAGTTGGGTTACTCACTCACACATATACATGCATGCATGCATACATACAGACAGAATTGTGCAGATTAATGAAGAGTCATGTAACCTGTTCCTAATGCTTCAGGGGCAGATCAAGATAACGGTCATGCAACAACCTCCTTTACAATCAGAATCTGTCTGCTTTAACAAGATAGGTGAATAAACTAGGACCGGTGAAACCACAGCGCACATAGTTACGCTATTCTTCCTAAAGTTTTCATAGTTAACATTTACAGCATGTAGCAGACACTTGTATCCAGAGCGCTTCACAGAAATGCCTGTTCCGTAGTGCTGCTCCATGTGGACTGTAACGTGGAGACTCTTTAAAATAAATAAATAAATAAATAAATAAAAATAACATAGAAATCTCATCACCAGTTGTAGTGTTTCACAACAAATGGTATTGTGCGGACTTTCTGGGAGAGCAAGCGCACACGAAAAGACATTATTCATAACCGGAGGGAACCTCCGGAACGCCAGAGACCAGAGTGAAAGGATGGGATCTCAACCTTGACAGGAAACAAGGAGGATCAAAAGAGGATTTAGGACTCTAAGTCGCAGTCTGTATATTTCTCGGAGGGTGAAAGGAAATGCGCCAGTCAGACAGAGGGAGTCGAGCAGAAATAAAGAGGAGGATAAACTGAAGTAGGAGGAGAAGAAGTAAGAGACAGAAAGAGCAATTTCAGCATGAAAAGATACAATTTCAGTTAAAGCATGTTCGGTTTTGGTGGAAAGAGCATGGAAAGCTGTTTCTGCTCTGATACATCTGCATGTCAGGGTGTCATCGGTGAGCCGTGTATATTAGAGCAGCACTACTCAGACGTTTCCTACTTGCATTTTATTAGAGTGTTGTAATCTCACCTGCCAAACTGGATCCCTCTCTTCGGGAAAGATCTGGAAGTATTTCTGCGCCAGCTGCACTGGTGGTAGCGTCTGCAGCTTCAGGTTGGTCCACGTCTGCACGAACTTCACCAGGTTCTTAAACGTGTACAGGCCCAGGCGGTCGTTCCCGTAGTTGGAGAGGTGGGTCATGAAGATGCTGATCTGGATTCCGAAAATCACATACACAAAATTACAACACGAGCCCCGGAAGCAAACCTGCATTACTAATTGGATTTTTTTCCGATCGCTAGTCCGGCAACAAAAGTAGTCCGCGGCTTACAGGGTTGAGGAGCACGGTGAGGAACAGCTCTCCTCCGTTGATGAGTTTGTCCAGCTCCTTGGGGCTGCCAGGGTACTCGTTGTAGAAAATGGTGTGTGTGAAGAGACCGCACGTCTGCCTGGGCAACACCTGAGGAGTGGATAAACACAATAAGCCACAAGTGAGCCGGAGTGGAAAATTCATATGCCTCAATACGATAGGCTAAACACTCCAGTTCAAAAGATCTCAGGCGGCAGAGATTCAAGAAAATGGTTGAGCCATAAGAAGCTCACTTGCTTCTGTATCCTATACTCACAGTGACAAATTAGAGTGGAAAAAAAAAGTATTTGGTTAGCCACAATATGCAGGAGCATTTAAACACTGTGCAGGGCTGCACTGCAAACCAAGTGGAAACTAAGTGACTTCAGCCTTGAAAAATGTGGCCTTAGCACAATAAAGGGAGCTGAAATCACTCCATTAGAAATGATCTACAGAAACTCAGGTTTAGACAACTGGGAGTAAAAATATTAAATGCCCAAATCGGTCAACAAATCAAATTTAATACTCTATTACGATCCTACTCCATTTTGGTGATTTTGTGTACATATACTTCTACCTTCTGGTTCATTAGAACACATTTCATCACACACTTTAAATGTTTATTTGTTAACTGGAATTTGGAGCGGTAAGTCCTCTAATCTGTAGCTACGTCCCTTCGACAGACAGTGGACGAATTTCGATCTGGACTTGTCGCAGTTCCCTTGACACTTTCGTTTCCTCTTAATTTGGCTTCCCCACAACTAAAGATTACCCTATACATCGACCAGTTTCCAATTTCGATCACCTGCCAATTCCCACCCCCAAGCCAGCTCTCAGCTATTACACAACAGCTACCAATCGGGGAGCATGAAAGGTACATACACACATACAGCAATTTTATCGCTGCAAGTCACCAGTCACTGTACTATGAAGTCTCCAGTAGGCGTTCCTACAACTGGTTGCTATAGTTACATTTATTTGTCGGTGGCGCAACTAAAACAAACAAACAATCAAAAAAATTAAATGAATTCATCATGTGCTTTTTGCCATCTATCTACAGGAAAACCACAAGCGCCAGACTTGTCTGGGTCCATGAAACTACCAGATCACTCTTGCTCTACTGTCTTCACTCCCATTGGTCGTCTCTGCACCAAGTCGCTCCAAATTTGAATACAGTGAAACTTCTCAACTTTGTCACATCCCGCCCACTTCTAATCACCAACGGTCGCTGTCGCTCATGTCGCTGGAAGTCGGCAGCTCACATTGAAAATGAACGGTCTCCGGTACCTGAACGCTATAACACTGGGGGCAGGTTCAGGCTCTGGGTTACTGATCAGAAGGTCGGGGGTTCCCCGGTGCTGCCAAGCTACCACTGTTGGGCCCTTAACCTCTGACCCCAGCTTCCTGGCATGCTGGGGTATGCGAAGAAAAGAATTTCACTGTGCTGTAACGTGTGAAATAAAGACTCATTATCATTATGCTTCCTCTGAGACACGTGAAGCCAGCCAACTGCCAATAGCATCTTCTCAGCATCACAGGGCAGTGTAACACGCTCGGAGGAACACGCTGGAATCTGCCCTCTTCCGCGTACAGGAGCTCAGAGACGGCTACGATAGTGTTGCTGTGATTGACAGGGTTGAGAGAGTAACAGCACCCTCCCACCCAGAGACCACCTAACTTTGCAAGGACAGGCCGAAATATTTTCCGCTGCGTTCACTCCATTCCATTTTTCGCTTACTCAGAATTTGTGGATTGCCGATCTCGTACGAGGATGACTAGAAGCGGCGAGTTCAAACACGTTACAACACACAGTAGCCCCTAGGTCAAACTGAAAGTTTCTATAATTATGTACAACTGGCGCTCCCTTTGCAGATCCTCGCTCAGTCTAACCGTTGCACACCTGGCACTTTTTCTTATGCACGACGTTATGTTGTTATCTGGCTCAGGCAGTGATGTGCAAAAAATAAATAAATAAATAAATAAATAAATGTTTGCTGTTGGAATCCCGAGAGGAAGTTAAGGAGAAGGAGGTTATGAAAGTTGTTTTTTTCTTTGCTTTAGGCAATAATATACAACATAAACAAATTACAGAATATTACATCTCCAAGATTGTGTTTGTGTGTAGGATTTGTTTTTCTATGGAATCAAATATCCACATAATGATAATACAGTATACAAAGACATTTATTGGTTCTCCCATACACCCCCCCACCCCCCACCCGATTTAAACAGTTCTATTCGTCTAAGGATATAAACAGCTTTTATGATGAAAATAAATAAAAATCCTTGAATATAAGTCAATGAAAGTACCTCAAAGACAGTTTAAAAAAAAAAGAAAAGAAAGAAAAGCGAATGTGTGAGTGAGTGTATACGAGTGTGTTTTTTGGCAGGCCTCGGAAGTTAAACAGCATCTAGGGATTAAAGAACGTCTGTGCTAAATAGATGCATCTGAACGCAGGCCTAAACACAGACCGTGAGACAGACATAATATTTTTGAAACCTTTCTCAAACAAAGTGGAGCGTCTCCCCAGAAGATTCTCCTAAAGGTTATTCGACTAATCTGCAAGTCAAATAGTAAGCAGCTCACTGTCTATTGTACCACTGAATAATTAGACAGTAGCTGAAGCTGCTGGAATCGTTTTCATCGTGCTGCTTCTTGAACCGTCTCATTATTCTGTGTCGGACCAAAAACAATACTGATGTATTTCCATAAACAGCAATGATACGTTTGTAGCTTTTAGATAGCTCTGTGCACCTGCAATATATGCATCAAAACTATTCCTTTTTACGTGCAGCGATTCTCACAGTGATGTTAATTCTGATCTTAATGTGCTGGTGTGACATTCACAGGAAACTAGTGGCTTAGTCTCAAACTTGCAACCCCCCCCACCCACTTCGTTCTCTTGTTCTGCTGCTTTTCCCTACACAGCCTTGTGTTAATAAAAGGAGGGAAATAGCAAACACGGCGATAAAATAAAAAGGTCCAGGCAGCCTAGTCAGTCTCCTTCCTTGCGTTAAAGTTCCCGTAAAATGACCCAAGAGCCGTAATTTGATTCTGTACGTTGATGTATTTCCTTTCGAAACAGAAAGAGTAATGGCAAGAAGTGCGTGTGATCACACCACCACCAAATCTGAACAAATGTGAAAGTAGCTTAGCTAGCTAAATATGGAGAAGAATGAAGTGTCTAACCAGTGTTTTTGGAGTTATGGTGTACATGTTGTTACAATGATGGGCTTACAGTTCAGACCGTCATTTGTATATATACACTTTTCTCTAAGCTGTTACACAGTGTTAATGCGGCATTGTGCTCCAGATGTTCGTATTAGCATCCTACATCCATAGTTAATAGCTAAAATGTAGCAAAATGTAAATAAATACAATCTTTAACATAATTAGTTCAAATATTATACGTTGAACAGCCCCAACATGGTGAAACACTCCTTTGAAAAGTGCCCGTCACATAACCACCAACTTGCACACATTTCATCATATTCAGAATCAATAAACTCTATAAAATAAAAAATAAAAAAACAAAGGAATCTTTGGAAAGGGGAATAAAATACAGCTAAATACACACAGTCAAACCATGTTCTCTGCTAATAAGCTGCTAGTGTTAGTTACTCCTAGGGGCAGGGCATATACATTCTAGAGAGCATTTAATAAGATGAACACAAACTCATACAGGATTCATTTATATTTATTTAAAAAAAAAAAAAGAAAGAAAAAAAAGATACATTTCCTGGAATGTATCTTAGTTAAGAAGTATTAAATTAAAATGTGCAAAGCTATTTTATTTTATGTATTTATTTTCTACATGCATCATATTTGTGTTCATACGAGTAAGGAGGAGATACAAAAAGCTCTGCAACACTGATTTCAGTGGCACTTTACTTGTACAAATGTGTAGGCAGTATTAGTATGGAGGTAGTTTGTAAACAATGTGTACAAAGAAAGAGAGGCTGTATGCACGTACTTGCACCCTGACACCATTTACACGACTCGGTCACGGTTTAACCTGGTAGTACGGAGGTGTGCGGAGGTCTATGTGGGCAGGAATGTGCTCTTACACTGATGCCGCTGTGGATGAAGCCCCTGCGGAAGCGTGCAGGTTTGAGATGAGGATATTCCTCGGTGCTTGTCACCTTAATGCCCCACACCTTCTTCCAGGCCTCGTAGAGCTGCATGTGGATGGGGTAGACGCCCGAGTGGTGCGGAGCCACAGCATATCCCATGTTTGTGGGAATGCCATGTTCCTGAGAGAGTGAGAGAGAAAAAGAAGCCCGAAAAGGAAGGGGGTAATAAATAAATAAATAAACAAACAAACAAACAAAAAAACAAACAAAAGCTTAAAATGAAGATCAACAACAGATGTTCATTTGATCTGAACTGATCAAAGAAGAAGGTGTCATGTACACTGTAAGGGGGAAAAAAAGCCCTAATGTAATGTATGTAATGTATTCAGCCTCACCTCTGCAAACTTGCGGTTGAGCAGCATCTGTTCTGCCAGCACTGACTGGTTATGGAAGAGATGAGGCTGCATATGGCTCCACATGTGCGGAAACCACCAGAATTCCTTACTATAGGAAAGGAGCAGGTCATCTCCCAGATCTTCCTCATCAATGCCTGAGGAAGAGGAAACACGTGCACGTACGCACAAACAAACGCATCGTTTCAGTGGGCTCCCATCCAAGTTTTGCAATGGGGGGAAGGGGGGGAGGCGTGCTTACATTTTTTTTCTGGTGACGTGCCAAAATCTTCCAGTTTCTCACAGCTTTCTCTACCATATTAAATGTATGAGCTTATGGGTTGAGTTTTCAATAATGCATTGTTCTAAGAATTACTTATCTATTGACTGGACCATACTAGTAAAATCCTTTAAAAACAGTTTTAAATCCTTAGAGACATGCGTTCCAGTTTAAAGAAGATCTGAGAAATTCAGAAGCCTCAAATCTTGGAAGATCAAAATGATATGGATACCTGACCACCAACAGCATAAGTAAGTTGGAAGCACAGAATTACCTATGATTGCCTACAGAACTAAGAGGCTCAAACCTGTTCCAGCATGACAGAGCACCTGTGCTTAACATGAGTTCCAGGAAGACATGGTTTGCTAAGGTTTGTATAGAAGAACTCGAGTGTTCTGCACAAAGCCCTGACCTCAACCCCACAGAACAACTTCGGGATAAACCGGAATGCTGAATGCCAGCCCTCCTCGTTTGACATCAGTGCCTCGCCTCACTAAAGCTCTTGTAGCTGAATGTACACAAATCAACACAGCCACGCTCCAACATCTACTGGAAAGCCTTCCCAGACGAGTGGAGGTTATTATAACAGCAAAGTGGAGGACTACAACTGGAATAGGATGTTTGACAAGCACATATGGGTGTGATGAGCAGGCGTCCACATACTTTTGGCTCATATAAGCCTGTAAGTTGTCAACAGTTTATACAGGAAGGAAGATTTTGGCACAACAGCGTGTCACAGCTGGATTATGGAGAAGACAGGAATCTATCTGGAATTTTCTCTCTTCAGCTACAGAAAATAACGAGAAGCACAGCATGTTAAAGGACAGAGTCGTGTTTGCCAATCGGCATTATCTTATGGATGCTGTTAAGACTCGCTGAGACAGAAAATTGTGGATATTAAACATTTCTATATATTCTGTTTGACACTAAAACCAGGTGACATGGGGGTAAAAAAAAAGGACAGGAAAGTTTGTGGAACGGCAACGTCATTGTCTTGATGGTCAAAATGAAGCAAAATGGGCTGCAAGAGGTGACATCATTAGGTGAAGCTTTTTTATTTTTTCTTTTAAATCACAAAACTGCCTTTTAATGCAAATGAGCTCCTATCAGAACTTCAACATTTTCATTGTACTGCTTGGATTATTATGCAGATAAAGCCAATGGAAACTTAGCCAAAGTGGCCAAATTATAGAACATTAATCCTTATTCATAGTGAAGACCATTAGGAGCTGATCTGAGTGATCTTACCAGCATGAAAGAATTTCCCAGAGAAGCCCAAGTTGAAGGTGAAGTTGGGTACATGAGTTCGGAGCTCGTTCTGCGTCTCCAGTAGGGCCTGAAGGATAAAATGAGAAAATGGATTTACAATCATCTAACACAAGCAGACTTCCAGAACCCTGAAGATAAACACACACACATTTGAAATCTAGCCTCTTTTATCAAGGTGGTCCCATATATGACTGTCAAACTGCATACAAATGCCCCAAATCCAAGATTTCAAATGCAGACCTAAAACCGATGCTTTGAGAAGATTGGAATTTCTGTATATTTTCATGTACTTCACTGTGCATGCACACGTCACTGTCATCATTATGTCGTTTCAGCAACAAGTCAGCAGCAGCAACAACTCGGAGGGGAAAAAATGGCAGTAATGGCTACACAAACAAAAGGCTAGGCATCTGGCTTTCCCCCTTCTCACCCTAATCATTACCAGCTGACAAGCTGTCCGTAAACCTCATCTATGGGTTCAAGGCTCGTGTCCTCTTGGTGAGTGGTTCTAAAAGTGGACTCTTGGGCTCCCTCAAATTGTCCATGATTTAAAAAAATGGTTACAGTGTTAGTTACATACCAATATCAAAATGCGCAATATTTATGATTGAGTTGTTCTAGCTATTAGCTGGTTTGACTGGTCACTTGAATTTAAAGGGTTTAATCCAAACCTGACGTACTCAAAAAAAAAACAAAAAAAAACAAGCACACCTACAAATACAAACATCAACTTAGACAGAATGTGTTCAGGAATAAAACGCTCTATGGGCAAAATAAAAAGCCAGAATAACACTGTGTGCCTAATATCTGAATAGCTGGATCAAGTTCATGAAAGAAATCTGTACCGGATTTATTATACAGTTAAAGGGATCTGTGGCTGCCAAAAAATGTCAAGAACCCCATTCTAGGCCATTCGTTTTGCTGCTGAATCAATGGACAGTGGTGAACGAACTGAAATCAAATTGAGCAAAAACAAAAAGGCTTGCAATGTGAACACAGCCGTAGGTATTAAAACGTCTCATCTTAAGACTAGTGCGCACTAGAGATCAACTGAATGGATTTTACCGCTACAGATAACTTGGGTGGTACCTGCCAATAACTGATTAAATCAACAGATTGATACTGAATGAAACCATAACATTCAAAAGTAAAATATTAATGACCTTTATTACAAAAAACAAACCAAAACAAACAAACAAAAAAAAAAACAGTACTAACTATACCATGAAAATGTACTCTGGTTTAAAATTGGATATATATGAATGAACCCAAGAATGAGCTGTGCTCTCTTGTTTGCTGTCAAACGGTTGAGCACTGCCGTGTGTGCGTGTCCTGTCGCAAAATGCAGTGAAACTCCCACAGGACGTTAATAGTGTGATTAAGGTGTGTACATGTCTGTAATGCACGTCGATAAAACAGGAATGCTCCACATGTCTTAATTCCATTTATGTTTACTTCGAGTATGACTTTAGCCGGATTAAGGTCTTCAAAAATTGCTAGTTTCTTAATCAGAGTATTGTCTTCATCGGGTTAATCTCGGATTATTGATGTCCATGTAAACGTACTGACTGTGGATTTTTGCAAAACCAATTAATCAATCGGTCGACCTCTAGTGCACACTGATTTTTAGCACCGACGTCACAGTCGGCAACTAATCTAGGTGCTCAATGACTAGCTGCTACAGTCAGTGGTTCCGCAAGAACAGAGCAGAAAAACAGCCAATGAGAGTACAAGAGGAAATCAAATTCATTTGCCGTCACGTGCAGCAAATCCCTGAATCCAGTTCATCATCATCATCCATGAGTGTAGGAGGGTGAGGGCAAACTGTAAGCACAATAATATTGCTTGTAAAGGAAATTGGTTTGTATCATACCCAAATGGTTGTTAGAAATAGCAAAGAAAAACAAACATGCAGTATTGAAAAAAAAAAAAAAAAAAATCATTTTTTTGAACTACAGGTCCCGTTCAACCTCACTGCCTGCATCTTTTCATCCAATCTTTCCTCTCAATGCCCATTTTTTCTCGTTTCCTTACAAAGTCACATGACAGACAGCCATCGGGTTCATTTTCGTGAGAAAACAGGATTTAGGGATTTCACATGCATGTCCTGATCGTAATCGATTATAATCCTGTAGTACAAGCTGAGATTTTGAATTTTTTATTTATTTACCGAGGTTTTTTATATTACATATATATATATATATATATATATATATATATATATATATATATATATATATATATATATATATATATATATATAAATATAAATATAAAAACCGTCTCCACCACAAGTGCGGTATGTCAAGCTGATTGATATGTTTACGGGTACAGTCAAACAGGAAATCTTTGATTATGTCAGTTCCGTTTTCCCTTTTATCTCGCAGCACTTCTTTCAAAAGCTGTGAGCAAGATAGAGGGCGGGGAAAGAAAAAAGAAACAAGGCGGGGAAAGAAAAAAGAAACAACACACACACGGCTTGGTTTTGTAATCCCTTTGAACCAAGATTCATCAAGAGAGAAGTTTTGGTTTTTGGAGAGTGCAGCTAACTAGCAGCAGCGACAGCAACACGGGGCTGTCAATTGATGCAGAGGCTGATCGATGGTGATGCTTGGTGAGCTCTCCACGTCTTGTGGTTGCTCTTTCCGAGATTCTTTTTAAGCAAAAGACAGAGTCATGTGCTCACCACTTGGCTGTCTCCCAGGCTTCAGCCTTTTCCCCCGTCTCCATCCATATTTCTCTCTGAACATTTTTATCATCCCCCCTGTGTATCAGTCTCTATTTGTGTATGCAGCAGGATCAGAGCCAGAAGGCCATGAAAGAGTGTGAAAGAAAGAGAGAGATACATGGAGTGAGTAAGAAAAAATAGTGGAAAAAGGAGGGGTGGGAAGAGAGGAGGAAGTGAAGAAAGAGAGACACACGGCCACAAAAGGCAAGGAATGTAGGTAGATTCGAGGACATCTCAGTGTTTTTTTCTTCCCCTTTTTCTTTTTTCGGGAGCTACAGCACTTTGATGTCGTACGATTTTCACACTACAGCAATGAGCTTCTAGCAGGGGCCGCTTTCATTTTTTTCTCCTTCACACCGCCTCCTCAGCTCGATAAACACGAACATGGCACACGGACGGACAGCCTCCTTATTTGACTGGGCGGATAACTTCTGCACATAGAAATTTGGTTTCATAAATTATAATTTACTGGATCTTAATTTTCCATGTTGTATTTACAAAATGGTCTAACAAACGGTTAGGAGTTCTGCTAAAGCTAATCCACGGTTCTTAACCCTCAAACGTTTCTGACCATGTAGTTTCACATTAGTGCAGATATTAAGGGTTTAAAATAGGACTTGGAAATATGACAGTATAAGATGAAAAATGTGATCAATTATTTGCAAGACATTTTTTCTGAGATAATGTGGGTATCACTAAATCTCTTTATAACTTTATGTTCTCAGGGCTCTACAGTGCGACCATTGCACTCGCATTTGCGACTGAAAAATTCTTTGTGCGACTGTGAATATATATTTATTCGCACCGGTGCGAGTGACCTGTTCGGAGTTGTATAATACAATCAGAATAAAAACTAAAACTCCAAAATGCATCTACACCGTGCAACAGTTACTTTCACACTGCTTTTCATCACCTCAGTCAACTGAACAAGTGTGTAAATACGACAGAGAAGCCATTATGATGAGGACAGTAACACTGTACATCATCTGCTTCAACTTCCCGATCTCACAACCGCCATCTTTTATCGATCCCGCAAAATGACCTGAACCTGCACCTACTTGTGTAGACACAGCATCGGGCGGCACCAGTAAATTAATAATAATGCTAATGCTACAAGATGGGTTTTAATTCAAACCTCTTTATTAAATAATTCCTCACCAAACATAATCAAGAGTAGCAACTGTTCCATCTGTAAACATACAGTACACTGCCGCTCTCCTTCACTCTCTTCAGCACTCTAATACACAGCGCACTCATTTCATTTAAACTCAGGGTTGCCAGATATCACTAGAAAAGTCAACTCCAGTTTCCATGTTTTTATTTAATCCCCCAAAATAACTCAATATTATCAGCAGAGATGGAAACACTGTCCTGGGGGAACCGATCTAAAAGGAGCAACTGATAAACAAACAAACAAAAAACTAATAAAATGTAAAAACAGAAAATGTGCTTAGTTATAAATAAATCATTTAATATAAAAAATAGATATTATAATAACTTCATATAATATAAATAAAATGAGAAATTAAATAATGTTTAATTACTATGGGTTGCACTTAATATCAATTTGACATTAAGCTTAGCTCACTATCTCCTTAGAAGGCTATTAGCCTTTTTCCTAAAATGGATAATTTTTGTGTTATTCTACTTTTAATTAGGACTCTTTATTGTTTAAAATATTTTAAAAATAATATTTTATGCATGTTTATTTATCAATTAACCAACAGTATTTATCATTGCTATTATTTTAACTCAATTAACAGTGACTATGAGCAGAGAGCTTACATTTAACTGTTTATGACAGACCTCCTGATTAAAGCTTAAACAAGAAAAGATTGGTATCTGGCTGGGTTTCGTTCGTAAAAATCCTGATCGGTGCATCCCTAATGAATACCATTACACTAAAGCGCTTTGCATCTGATGGGTAAATGAACTCACCTAATCACATCCTTTATGAGATTATTCAGATATATACACACTATACACAGAGCGGTTCGAGAACTGACTCCAGCCCAGAACCATGACAGCGGAAAATGTCTAATAGTGTAGCTTTAAATATATTGAAGAAGAGCAGACTTCAAAGACTGAACATTGAGGTTTATTGTATTTATTTACAAGGTGGAACAGGTTAATGGTTGTTTTTTTTTGCATACAGCCTGTAAAATTAACTGAAAATATTACATTTAGTTTATCAGAAGGTAAATTAATTTGTCATGACTCACACTATGTTCCTAAATTCTGTCATAATTGACCAGCTCAAGTTTTCTCATGCCTACTTGTGAGTTATACTGTGGCACATTAACATTATCAAAAACAAACTAAACTTCAACCGTGCTCCTAAATTTTTGTAATTAGGAGCACAAGTGCTCCTAAAAGAAATTGTTACCGTAGAGCCCTGGTTCTTCAATAACAATTACACACTCTCATTTGGAATCATTAACACATTAAATAAAACCATTCCAAATAATCATCATTTTAGGTTCATATTTTTTTTTTTTTTTTTAAACACTACTGTTTTGATGGCAGTGTGTTACATATGCTATATAATCCTGTACATCATTACACACAAACACACACACTATATGGTCAAAATGTTTGTGAACACCTGACCATTATGTACCCATACATACTTTTATGAAAAACTCATTTTACATTTATTCCCTATTTGCTGTTATAATAACCTCCACTCTTCTGGGAAGTCTCTCCTCTAGATTCTGCCTGTGGAGATTAGTGTTCATTCAGTTACAAGAGTATTAGTGAGGTCAGGCACTGATGCCTGGAGTGCAGTCGCTGTTCCAGCTCATCCCAAAAGGTGTTCAGCGGGGGTTGAGAAATCTTAAATGCTACAGCGTACAAAGACATTATATACAATTGCGTGTTTCCAACTTCGTGGCAACAGTTTGGCGAAGAACCTCATGTGTGATGGTCAGGTGTCCACATAATTATCTTAGAATTTTCTAAGTATTGTGATATGATTTATCACTTTTAAGACTTCAAGAAAATTCAAGCACATTTTTTTCTTCTGCAGTCTGACCCATTTCCAAGTGAAACTGCATATTTGGGTGGGGATAAAGTAAGTCGAAACTTTGGTTCTATCCACTGGCTTGTGAAAACAAAACATGTCAGATCTAGACGCTAGTCTGCCATCGATCGCTGACGACCGCTCACCTCCAGAACGCCCGTGTTGGAGAAGGTGGCTACAATCCTGCCAGTGTTGCTGCTTGTTACTCAGTTCGGCCGCAACTGACGCCTGAGGTGACTGCGCTGTTTCTTGTTCGATGATTGTTGGGCGTGATGGAGGGGAAACATGATATGACTGGCTATTATTTCTTTAAATCCCTATGCTTATTCAGAGGGTGTTCAGAAGCAAATGATATTGTAATTTAATGGAAGATTACTGACAAAGAAGTATTGTCACTTAAAGGCTTAATAAAGATGAACTGTGCGGTGTCTGACCATGAAAACGAGCTAATGAAGCGGACAAAAATAACCTTGCTAGATAAATAACCATATTATTCTAAACTTCTATACTTTTCCTAGTCTGGAAATGAATCTCTTTAAATTCTATGCCTTTCCAGACATTTCAGACCTACACTAGATTCCTGTTATTATTGTTTTCCTGCCTTCTGGAGATTTCTATGGAAGCATCTATGATTTTGAACAAGATTTGAACAATATCTGAATCAAACACTTCATGCTAGCTATGAATTTTACTCAGTGTTTCAAGGAGAATTATATACACACACACACACACACACACACATACATACATATATAAATATATATATATATATATAAAAGGAATGTCACGAGAACCGATACTTCGGTACCAAGTCAGTACCAACATCCTTAAAGCGTGACTGTACTGTTTTTCTGTAGTATCGTAGGTACCGTTGGTAATGAAGTTACCGGGGTTGCAATTCTTAAGGAACTCATGGGGGCAACAGAAATGCGCAGGTGTTTTAGTTGTTCCACAAGTGTTAAAGAAGAAGAACGCCTACAAGCACATGGGAAAAACTACAGAAGATAGTTTAGGTGACAAGTTTAGCTCTGCCCTGAGAGGAAAAAGGGTAAGAGTCACATATGTAAATACTTCGCATTCGAGGCGGATGACAACAAACATATAATTGATGCTCTGAAGCCGGTGTGCAACCGATGCTATTGTTCATTTCAAACAAAGCGAGGAAACACCTGGAATTTGGCGAAGCACCTGAAAGACGGCTCTATATTATTTTTGTTTGAGGCAGTGGGCATTGTGGCCGTGAAACCAGCTAACGTTATGCTCCATGTAATGTTTGCGATAGACAGTTGTTTATTAAAGACGCTAACACATTGCAGTGTTATAAACTACCTCCTAATGGACCACCATGCATCTCCATTCAGCCCGTGTCCTGTTGGTTAAATGTAGCCTAACGACTACTAGATTTTTGGTAGCGTGACATCCCTAACATGCATATATAATATATATATGTATATATATATATATATATATCATTCCTTCATCTTCAGTAAGCGCTTTATCCCCAGATGGGACAGCAGTCAATTGCAGAAAAATTATTAGAAACTTATTAGTAATTACTTGTAATAAAATAAAGTACAACGGCATAACTCTATTATAGGTTTACTACTCTAACATATCTGTACAGTCCCCGTACCAATGTTTTGTCAATCCTACTCCCTACAGGTAACAACCTGGTTTCTCCCATATTAACTTTTGTGCAATTAACATCTAGCTGCAATAAATGCCACAGTGACACATGCTCAGTACAGTCCATTATCACCCAGAAGCAACCTCACGATGTAACGTCTACCCACCTTGACGTCGGACACCTTCATCCGTGTGCCTTCCTTGCCCACAAAGATGTCATCGATGTCCACTAGGATGTAGCGCTCCAGTGCGAGCGACAACCGCTTGCCTGTCAAAAAGCTCACGGCGTCCACCAGCACCAGCTTGTGCAACCAGAAGTTAAGGTTGTTGCCGAAGAGTACCCTCTGGATACCGTCGTGAAGCCCCAGGTCCTGGACCACGGCTGCGTGCAGGGGTGCTGGAGGACCTCCGGCTTCTGTCGTCCTGCCCCGGGCCAACAGCACAGGCTCGTAGGTGGAGTGGTTGGACTGGAAGACGGTCCAATCGTCCCCGGGCAGGGGTCCACGCTCCACCTCACGAGCCTTAGTGATGAGCAAGAGTGGCGATTTGGGATTGACGCTGCAGTCCCTTAAGCCAAGGTTAGAGTGTAAGAAGAGGGGGAATCCCTTTAGTTGGGCGCTCTGTAAACTGTTCTCATTTGCCTTTATTAGTGTGGGGAATAGACAGAGAGAGACAATAGAGAGAGAAAAGGACAATACATTTCATTATCGCTTTATTGAACATGAGTGAAAACAGATTTATGAACTAAGAATCTAAAGTCTTAAATGACCAAGTCATTGAACTTGAGCGAAAAGGTACTTTCCCTTAAATCCCAGAGGATGAAGACTTCCCCATTCATTCACATTCCACCCTTCTGTGGCTAACAGACAGTGTGGGTCAAAAGGTGATGGAATGTTCTTTGGAATAAATGTTTCGTTTTTTTTTTTTTTTTTTTTTTAAATACGCCTTGGATTCCCAGGCACAGTTTGTAAAATCTAGGAAAAACTTTCGTAACCATTTCTCCATCATCAGTCAAATTAAATCAGTCATTAGTGATTCTACACATTAGTGATGCAGCTAGAACTGAAATGCAAAAATGCAACATTTCAACATTTAAAGCTTTTGTGTCATGAGAGTTTTAAGACATGCCCTTTAAGACAAAATCAAACATGGGTTCGCCTATTCTCCATATTTAGCGAATAAAATCTCACAAGCATGATGAACTTACGAAATAAACAGTTACTTCATCTATACAACAGCTTGCCTTTTGTTTTCAAAAATATAGCACAATAAAATAACATAATTCAATATTATTAATCTGCTCTGCTTTTCATATAACAGTTATGTTAGAAAATGTAATAGAACTCATCTGGAAGTAGGACTATTCCCCAATGCGAATAAAATGAAGAAAGATTCTGAATGTGGGTTCCACCCAGATAATACTTTCATACATTTTTATTCTACTACATTTCAGGTATTCATTCAGTAGGGCTGAAACCTTTACTAGGGTTGATAATAGACTTGATGGTAGAGTAGATTATTTAGTAGTATTTAGTAGTTATTTTGATCCACGCTGTGCATCAAATCGTCATCCTGCTGCAGTTCACATCAGAAGGTGCTGGGAGCGAATACCAAAGAGAGTCAATCCCCTGATTCCAGGCGTGAACAATTAAGATCCACCCAAATCTTTGGAGTCAGTTCCACTTTGAAAATGATCCACCTTGGGAATTTTGAAACCACTGGTCTGTAGGTCAGTCTGACACGCGTTTGAGAAACAGCATGCGGAATCAGTTCTACAAACAAGAAATTCAGATCGAGTAACTGATATTTTGGACTCAGCACGGTCAAAAGTTCTTTCTTTTTGTTCTGCTAACAGAAATATCTCACGAAGAATCCGCACTCACTGACAACCTGTCAGCTAGCTTGCTGCTCATTGGGCTCACACTGATTAGAACATTCCTGTTAAAAGGTGCATGTGCTGGAATCAGCTTTTATTAATCTTTTACAGCTTCATATGACGACGGCTTCAACTAAATGCACGTTGTGATGATGTCACACGACAAGTCTTGGGCCAAATCTGCTGTAATTTTAAAAAATTGCAAGTTCCTCCGAATACTGCGGCGTTTGCTTGATTTTGCGTTAATTTCTGCGATTGCAAAATTCAGTTAACTGTTGCTAGATTGGAAAGTTTGACAAGTGGAGTGATACACACAGTGAAATGTCCCGCAGTGGTTATACTAAATATAATTCAATTTTAATTCAGTTTTATTTGTATAGTGTTTTTAACAATGGACATTAGTTACCTGGCACCAACTAATGTATAACGGACTATATGCTATGAGAATGGTCAGTAATGTTGTATTGTAGTTAGTGACATATTATTTAATTTAGTAGTAGTAGTTGAAAGAAATGCTAGAAAGAAATCTCTCAACAAATTTTTTTTGGTATTTAGTATAATTTTTAAATTGAACCGAACTAACGGATTAACCCGGGGTTGCAACGCTACAATCAAGTTACTTCCAAGAAGAATTAACCTGGAAGGCTAGAGAAAAAGTGGAATTCATCATTTTCTGATCATTCCTTCTAACAATCCAGTAACATTCCTATCCCACTCCTCTGCTTTATATTCCCAACTCCATTAACCCTGCAGATCGCACAGAAATGCATGAAAAATGTTTCATAAATGGTCCAAAGGTGACGAGAGTGAACGGAGGAAGGAGGATGCGGAGAAGGCTGTGCTTAATATAGCCTCGGGAGATTACACCGAGCCAAGTGCTGGCTGCAGTTACTGTTTCCCTCATGGGAAACTGGTTCGGTTTTCGGAGCCATGTTTCTCCAGGATGTAACATTAGAAGTGCTCAGAGCTAAAGTCACTGAGGCATAACAGGACAGGGAAGTGAAGTTTCTCAGAAGAAAAGACAGGAGACTACCAGCCAACCATAGGTGCTGTAGATGCAGAGCTTTGGTAGAAACTCTTTTAAAAAAATTATATCTGAACTCTGAATGAATTCTGCTCTAATATTTCTTTAAGTCAGGTTCAGGACAAGGGCTACATCACTGCTAAAGCTCCTGCAGAAGATCCATTAAGGAGGAGGAGCTTAAGTGGGATCAAATTTGTTTAAAACTTTACATCATATAATTAGGGTGACAAGAATGCACCATGTCCTCCCAAAGTGCAAACAAACCATTTTCAACGCAAAGCTTAACCATAATTAAGACCAAAAGAAACCGGTAATATTGACTGGTTAAATAATTAATTAATTACATTCTCACCCTGTTTACTAAATTTCATACATTTAGTCATTATTTGTTTAGAAATTGGGAATTTCATATTGTAAACTCATTTCTAGGGCTGCAACTAATGATAATTTTCATAATCGTTAGTTGGCCAATTATTTCCCCCCCCGATTAATCAGATTGGGGGGTATGGTCAATCTTTCAGTACTATTTTCTCGTTTATTTAAAATAAAATACAAACATAAACTTCAGACTGAAACTTTATACAAATGTTTGTTCAATTATATAAAACTGAAAACAATCAGTTTTCAGTTTTTTAATTAATTAAAAAAATTAAAATTAATTAATAAATTTTAAATTAATTTCTAAATTCATTTTTTAAATTAATTTAGGACTGCAGTTTAATTCAGTGATTTTTGTGCATTCCTAAAAATAATGCATAAATACTTATATATAATATAAAATTATATAGAAGTTTATATTATATAACAGTATTGATGCATCATTTTTATAAAAGGTAATCTGAAGTAACTGAAGAAAGTCATTGTCGGTGAATCTGGGTGTTGGGCTAAAACTAGCGGTGTCACATTAACATTACGTGCATATGACGTCATGCGCCGTCGACTAGGAAGTGGCTTATACTTCCGGATAGTAAAAAAACGCTAGTGTTCCTTTTGAGACGATATCACCTGGGATATTCTTTGGGACACAACTTTAGTATTTACTCCCCAAAGCATGTGTTCGGAACACAAGTCACATAGTGAGTAAACGCACCCGGTGCTGCGCGCAGACTGACTAATAGATTATGAGATTCATCGACAATGATTTTCATAATCAATTACTATTGATTTTATCGATTAGCTGTTGCAGCTCTACTAATTTCCGCTCAAAAATCTGTTCTGTTCATGGATTACCCTGATATTTGTCTGTTATGTTGCTTAGCAACCAAAGCTTACTGTTAACATTGCATTGAAAAGAAATGTTTATAGCAAAATATTACTTATAAACAATTTACTGAACACTCCAGTTTGAGTCGTGCCTAAGAACGTCATTACATGTGATAAAATCACTAGCACATGCCCGCTTGTGGCTTGTTGCTCTATTAAATATCAGTTTATGACAAATTTATTCCTTCTCAGTGGACAAGAGTGCATTTTGGTCAATTTAAAATTCACCCAAAGAGATGTTGTTTCTCTCCTTTTTCTTCAGTAGAGTCAATTCAGGTGTGGGCATGCAGTCAGGTGGTACAACTGTCTATGATGATTGGTCAGAGCAAAAAAAGGCAGAATTGTTTGTTTTATGCAATTGTTGCATGTGCAATGTTGCAGAATCGCATAGCAGTTTTAATACGAGTTTTTTTTATGCAGCCCTAGCAAAATGTTTTCTGCCACATACGTCAATTCAACCTGGACAATCCGTTGCTAAATGTAATTAATGATCATTTGTAATGGTAAATCCTCACCTTGAAGAAGCCAACGATGCCCACTCCATACTCCACACAGTACTTATCGAGAAGTTCTCTATTCCAGGCATCCAGGTTGACATACTTGAGGATATTCTCATAAATGACCAATGTGAAGCGGCCCCTGTTCTTGTCTGTGAGTGTAGGCATGTCGCCCTTACCGGGAGCGATCTCAATCTGGTAGCGGAAGCGTCCTGATTCCAAGATGGCCACAATGTCCTGGCCCAACTGTGAGTAGAGGCTCTCCACAAAAACCAGAACCACAGGGTCTGTGCGGGACGTGTCTGCTGGCTTGGCAGTTCTTGCAGGAAGTATCCTGGCTGACGGAGCAGAAGGGGTGGCGGCTTGAGAATCCTCCCAGTCGGCGGTGCCGTCGTCAACGCTCTCCACCCCACCGACGCTTGCAGGCTCCAGCTCCCGCTTGACCCCATACAGAAAGTAGGCTGAGATGAGCACACTTACCATGCAGAAGAGGAACAGCAGCAGTAGGCTGGTCTGCAGCGTGAGCTGCCTGTAGAGCCGTCTCATGCGTCCACACACCAGCATCGTCACCCTACTACCACTTGTATGAGTATATACACCGTCCTCGAGTCACTAACAAATCAAGTCCATCATATAATCGCACAAACAAACGGGTGGGCTGAAGCAGAGATCTTCCATGATGCGTACCATCATGTCACCATTGCAGAGGGCAGGAGGACTGGTGCGGGCAGGGGACAGCATGGGCGATGGTGGGCTTTCACTCACCTTCGGAGATGTGTGCTGCCCGTCCCCATGCACCAGCAGCCCCCTGCCCAACACCCTCACACCCCTCCTGTTCTGCCCTCTCTAAGTTCTTCTCTTCGGAGCCAGTGTGGAAAAGATGATGGTCAGGAGGCTGGGTGAAGCAGATTTCTGGAGGACAAACTCGTCTCGCGGGTAAGAGATCTCCGGATGGGTCATGCCCAAAGAAATGTGACCGAGATCTTCATTTGGTCTGCAGAAGAAACAAGTAGAGCAAACTGTTACCAGAGGGAAAAGAGCAGTTTATTGAAATTTATTTTCCAAACACTGAGGTGTGGTCCTATTCGTATATATGCAGTTAATCTGAAAGAATCGTCATTTACAGAAATTTCAGGGTAATACTTTGTTGCTAGGTTGCCTAGTTTTTACCCACTGCGCAACCTGAGCGTAGACAATGGATCCTTTCATTAAAAAGTAAAAGGATCTATGAAGGCAACGAATGGATTACAGGATAATGGGGGTGGCCTGCATTGATTAGCTGCGGCTTTAAGAATGATCCTCATTCTCTATGCACTTCAAAGTGCAAATGCCATCCTTTTCATCTCAAATGAAGAACTGAATACAAAATGCGGCACAGGTAAGTTTATATATATAAAAAAAAGAAACAAACAAACAAAAAAAAAAGATTTAGACCAACACTGACTAAAAGAATGAAGTCGGGAAATAGAAAGGTCTCTAAGAGGGCATGGAGAATAGACACAATAAATCGACTAAAAGAAATGCGACATAGAGCATTTGCCATTAAGGGCTTGTGATATATTGCCTCCACATGCGTTCTTTTCATCCCGGCCATGCTTCCGCTGTCCTACCTGAACCTGCTGTATGGTTTGTGCAGAACTCAAGAACAGAAACCCCAGCAAAATGCTTGAATCCCCTTTATTACACTTTCTAATCAAAATATAAAAGGCCTGCTGTGCAAACCTTTTAGTGATTCTGGCTCCTGTGATGTCTGCAGTCTTTATTTTTTGTCTGACTTGGCATACAGCTTTATGCACACATGGCTGTCGCACAGGCCTGCAGGTCGTTTAACTACAGAGAGGTGTCAACAACGGCGCAGAGACTAAAGCAAAGCGACAAGATGTGGCTTGTTTTCAGGTGAAATATAGGTTCACTTTCAAAGGCATCACAGCTATCGACGTAATGTGTGGGTTATGGAACAAAGAATCAAAGCGTTTTCATGTACGGAGAGAAAAGAAAGAAAAAAACCCCCATTAGTACCAAAGCAAGAGCACAAAGATGACGAGGATGAGAAAAGCTATTTTTTCCACTTCAAAAGAAAGTATGACCCTGTAACCCTTCAAATTCACAACCTGAAATTGTAGGCTTGAGAGTTTGGAGTCATTTTCTGTGATCAGATATCCCCATCAGGTGAACGTGGAGGGATTGCGTGGGACTTCTGAAGCAGGGCAAAAATTCCACAAGGGATAGTCTGTATGATGCCCACGATTCCCAGACTTCAGTATTCCCTCCCTCTTCCACCCAAGGCTTAATCTCAAACCACAGTACCTGTCGCTGGAGCTCTATTGTGTCAACTAGAGGAACAAGACCAGCAGTCTGAGAGTCGTCAGAGGTCGGATTACAGCTCTAGAGCTTTCCTCATTCACGGGCTAGGTCTTTAATATGCATCAGTCACCTCAAGCTGAGACGGTGGAGCCGGCCTTTTGTGCCCGCCGTTCTCTTAACAGTAAGAATTTGAAGGCATTAACCACGAGCAAGAGAAAGGACAAGCTACACCATATTTAAAATAAATAAATAAATAAATAAATAAAAACCCTGAGGATAACAAACACACCGTACGGCTTCACTTAAAGAGAGATCTAGACTTGATCTAGAAATGAGCAGGATGCATAAAGATTTTTATTTTTCTCAGAGATATATTGCAAAAGACAGAAATGATTGGTAAAACAGCAACAGTAAAAGATAAAAGCACAGCATTGTTGAATATTAAAAAAAAAATAAAATTATATGCTGATCTGTGGAAATATAAATAAAACCAATATATGCTGAAGCGTTGAGACATTTAAAAATGAAAACCTTGACATTTACAGGACCGTCCCCCATCTTCCATACCAGATCTTTTCGTCCCAGATCTTTTCTTTTCTTTCTTTTTTTTGTTCAACACCGCTTTTGAAAGAAACCTAGGTGACATGAAACCCATTTTCTGATGGCAGAATAGCTTTAATACGCATGTCTCAAGGGCATAGCACACTGCAGCATACCTTCATTTTGTGCAGCTAATTCTACACCATGAGGGTTAGCTCAAGTTTGAAAACATGATCTATTTTGCACCTGTACAATAAGAACAAGGGCATTTAATGCAGACCTGCGAACGACAGTCTACCTTCTTACTTTTTAGCACTACAGCGGGCTCAGAGTAGCGAAAATAGTGAAAAACATCTAATTATCTCTGCGTATTTTTATATCGTAAAAAAGTATGATATGAACAGAAACGGGGGGGGTTGGGGGGTTGAAAAAACCTGCGGTCTATTTTAGTACTCTTCATCAGTTCCGGTAGAAACTGAGCATCTGTTTCGTAGCTGTTCAGGTTTGCACTCGGTCTCCAATTAAAAGGTGACGGAGAAAACAGGCTGCGGCTATATAGTCTGCGTCGCCTACCATCAAATCAAACTTGACAGGACATAAATAACCCTTACATTCGACAAAATGAATTTCCCAGAAAGTGCAGAAAAGGAAGAATGTTTTTTTTTGGCGACGACTTGAATGACTGCATTAGCAATTAAAGTGGAGAAGAAGAAAGCAGACAAAGATCCGGAGTCGTCAAGGCTTTCCTGTGCCTCCTCAATCCTTTCCTTTCTTGTTTTATTTCAAAGCGAAGAGATGGTGCTGACTGACTGGCGGGATAAAGATTCAATGAAAAAGGGAACACGCTTGAGCGGCTCAGAATATCAGTGTGGCACTGACTGCTGTTCAAAGCCACTGGACGATTTCTGGGTTTCTGGACCAAGTGTGTGTGTGCCAATGTGACAGCAGCTGGCAGTTAACCTTGGACGCTTCACCGCAAAACTGATACTGATTTCTCCCAAACCTTGCCTATGGGCAAACCAAAGAATTACTAACTCAAATGGACACATTTTTTTTCCTGGAGCTGTGATAAAGGCAACTGTGGGACTGGCACCAGTGCTTTCACTTTTGCTCTTTCATAAAGAGTTATGGTTATTCGTAAACCAGGTCCTGTTGTACCTGTACCTGCTGCCCTGCACACTGCACCAACACACCCACGTATAATAATCACCGAGTCATTTCTTGGCCAATAAATTCGGTCAGGTGTAATGGGAAAACAGCACACAGGACCAACTGGGAGTATTCAAGGGCCACCGACTGTCAAGGACACGCCAAAACCTGACCATGGCAATGCACTATTTCTCCATTTATGATGCGTCTTTATGGATGGATCATCATAAAGTTGGAGTTTCTCTTAATAATCATAGTCATAAAAAGAGACATGATGATCATTAAGATGCTAAGGTGTGGAGTCTTTAACAGTGCTGCCAACATCCTAGAAAATCCTAGCAAGCATAAAGGGAAAAAAAACACTGTTGGAAAAGACGTCAAGACAAGCACGAAAAAACTGTATGAAAACTAACAATAAGGTAAAATTTATATGTAAAATCACTACTGCTAATTAGCAGCTCATCCTCCCCCACACCCTATCTAAACCTACCACAGTTCGACCTTCTAGTTTTCTACTGTCTCATGAATTCACAGGTCAAAGGTCACCAGTGCAAAGTGAAAGGCTAAAAAAAGCATCCTCTTCCCTTTAGTGAAATGGCTTTTCCTCTGGTTGAATTGTATTCACGTTTGGTCTGCTGCTTTGGTGCAGAAGAAACCCCAGTTTTCAGACTGTAAAGAAGGGCTTAAAGTCATAAATGATGAGGCTAAACCAAAAATCGTGGCATCAATGTTTTCAAAAGGCTCTTAATTTTAATACGGGTATTTAGTGACGTCTTGTTTTAACTGTTGAGGAGAGTACATTACAGGGCTGAAGGACTCAAGTCCGGTCTAGAGCTGTTTCCTGTATCGACTTGGTCTTATTCATTGGTCTTGGTCTTAACCAAAGGTTTGTAAAAACAAATAAATAAATAAAGGTGCAAGACGTAACTCCTTCTAGAAAACAAACTAATCATTAGTTGAAGTAAAGGCTTGGCCTCGAAAAGGATTTGATGGTTTTCAGTCTTGAGTTTGACACGATCATCTGGACTCCACCTTGACTTGGCCTCGACCCCCTTAAGACACTGCCTCAGCTAGTCCTGGTCTCTGCGTTCTCTTGGACTTGAAAAGCAGTCTGGACTACAGTCCTAGTACTGCAACACAATGACTATGTCTGAATGGAAATTACCCGGAAAACAAAAAAAAACTACTATAACTTTGTAAAGCTTACGAATCACCATCTGGAGATTACGTTATTGGCCTCAGCAGTAATTGGGAAACATTCTCATTACGCTCAGACTGAAAAAGTGCTTCTGTAAATCTTTAATTCAAGAAAACTGAATTCTTCTGAGCTAGAAATGAATCCAAAAACCGAAAAAATACAAACAGAATAGGCTCATTGAAGGGTTTTTTGCATTCGTCTCTTTAGGCTGAATGCAAGCGGACTGTTGTGTCTGCCAATCTGAAACTTCCCCAAAATAGAGAAATCTTTTCAACCACTACAGAAGAATATTATAGTGCGAAAACAACAAGAAACATGTCCCTTGTTAAATTATATGTACATTCATGCTGCACAGACTATATAAAAGAAGACTTGTATTCACAAGAGCAAAACAGCAAACCATCCAGACTTCTACAAGATGATGCCAATATCATGAGAACCTATTATTCTCTACTAGAATGATTTACAAGTATTTGCCTGTTTATGGGGTTTAAGGTCTTTTCATGCACTAACGGTTTTTGTTTTTCCATGGACTACACGAGAGATGTTGCTGACAGAATTGGGGCAGTTGGTGTCGGGTGTGAGCGTTAGGTGTGAGTGTTGGGACTGCTGCAGGACTACACTGTGGTCTCCTTGCACCAAATACTGATGTGCTTTCCCAACAATTTATTTACAGATTAATACATTTAATACTGATTTCATGGAGGACATGTAGTCATTCAAAGTCTTTCTATAATTCAAGCACATTGAAGCTTTTCTACTAGTCAAATTTTAAAAATAATAATCCATGCACTTCAGGCAAATTGTGATCACATTATTTGTTATATTATGTTGTCCTCTATTAGCATATTACATTTTATAGAGAAATTACAACATACAAGGTTATGTTTCTCTGTTTAAGCACAAGCAAAAATCAATCCACGAGGAACCAAAGATGGCTTACGGGTTGATATGGGTAATAATAGGAGAACTTCTTTTTATTAATAATTATTCTGATTTAAATGATTTTTTATGTCTTTAAATACAGCTACTCAGTTACACTGAAGTAGTTAACTGTAAAAAGAGCAAATGAATGAAATGCCCTTAGATGGTCACATCTTATTTTGAAAAGGACATGGAAAGGACACTGAAACAAAAGAACAAGGATATAAGGACTGTAAAATGTGACATTAATTCCGTGAGAAAGAAGCGGAGAAATAAATTGACTAGCAGAGTCAAGCAAAACATGTCTTTAGTCTGCAGATTTTTTTGGTTCAACCATGACCTCGTACAAATCCTACCCTCTTCTAAAGAAATAAACTTTTTTTTCCCTCCTCAACCAAAGGAATGAATGGATGGAAAAGGGAATCATCTGCAGGAAGACACAGCCAAATACAAACAGAAGAACCAATTTTCACTGCTAACGAGCTACTACTGTAGAGCAAGACCCGCCTCTGGGATTGGGACTTACATGTTCTAAAGAGCATTTAAAATGGACGATCACGAAGATTTGAAAAAAATTCCAACAATCGTGATCGTCTTCCCGGAAATGACAAACTACAACGTTAAAACGAGAATATCTCCGAAACCATTTTGTTATAGTAATTTTCCTGAGTTGTAGTATCATATCGGTGTCCGTAAGACTAAGAGACAGGTATCCGGACACTTGAAATGTGACCTGTAGAAAGGAAGTCTATAAGCGTTTGAGATGGCTACATTTTAAGTGTTGAAATGAGGCTAGTGTGGGGTTGTTTTTGGCCTTCTCCTCCGCCAGACACTCATGCTCATAACTGCATTGTTGATTTCATTCTACATTTGCTCAATTGCAATGATGTCCTGCTAGGTTTGAGCGTTAGATGCTCAACAGCTTAGACACTAGACAATCTGGACAAGGTCAGGGGAGTGTAATCCTAAATCCTTAATCCTGTTTATCTCGACTGGACCAAATGTGTACACAAATGGCAGATAGATGCATATCGAGTGCACTTTGTAGCAAATGAGAAAACTTGGTGTTGAAGCTGTAAATGCTACCGTTTAAAGCAATCATAGGTCTTTAATTACTGACGAATGAACAGAATCTCAGATATCAGTGACCTGTTGAAGCACGGCAGCTTACAACAACAAAAAAAAATCAGGGAGATCTGCAGTTGGTGCTGTGTCATGTTACGGCGTTAAGAAGTGCAGGAGCCAGAGGACATCAATCTCCTTTGTAAGCTCTTAACATCTCTCCAGCCTCAGGCTATATTCACTCTGGCAGGCTAGTCAGTGTGTGTTGGACTTTATCCTGAGCGCGTCTGTGTGCTCTCACACCCTGCCTTCCACACACATGGCACTTGGTCCAGTGTGCTGGTAAACAGTCTCGCCGGCCTGCACGCAGTGTGCCACCACCGTTCTATCGCTCTTCCATCTGTGGCTAACTCAGGGACAAGCGGACTTGGCACGGAGCTTACACAAACACCCCACGCACAACATGGACAGCATTCAGCCTGAGCCATGTACTCGGTACACTGCTTATCTAATGTCCACTCTCATCAGCGGGCTCAATCTCGTGTTGTGCTGGTACCAGCAGGCCCCAAAATCCCCAATCACCTGACCCTGGGGATGGTGGATTATAGAAAAAAACAGGAGGTGTCCTACTTGTCTTTGGAAAATTAGGGTGGGAAACTAGGTAGTGGAGAGAAAAACGGTACAAGAGGGGAAAAATCTGAGAGCACTAATAGAAATGCCTTTATTTTGCATTCTATTCTTAATTTATTAACCCTCTACTGCATTAATTATTACGTTACATTATATTCACATAATAAAAAAATATTTTTTTAAAAATTGGTGGGGGGGTTAGTTGGTGAATTGTTGCCATAAGACAATATGCAATGGTGGAAAGTATCATATAGTCAAAAATAACACAATGTATGAGATTACAATTCCAATTACTGCATTTTCCAGACTGTAGGTTGCAGAGGGTTTTTTTTTTGGCACCTAGTAAACATGTAAAATCTTCTAGAAAGGAGTTATAAATGTGGATGAATTTACTCAAAATGTAATGTATAAATGTCAAAATACATACAAAATTTGATCCAAACATGTTTTGGGTGAAGTTTCTTTTAAATTCTTTCTCTTGAACCATAAAATTTAGAAAATAAAAGGTGCAATTGCAAAATGTCTCACATTACGTTGAATGGGAAAAAATGTAAATATATGATTAGAGAAGTGTACAGTGTCTGTTTGCTATGTAGGCATGTTTTAATTCATGAACGTACATACCACAGTTCCATTATCGCATGTTGTTGCTATATGGCAACAATGACTTTTTACCAACAGAATATTCAAAATATATAAACTTCTTTAAAAATAAATAAAATAAACGTTATATTATCTTAGTGTTGCAACTTTTTCCTTTAAATAGTTTGGCTGAAATATTGAAATATTAACCAAATATTAAGAGCCCTCCAATGACCTGCACTGTATCAGGTGACATGACATTTTTGTGTTATGTCTAAGTTAAAGCCCCCTTTTTCCCCCAGTTACATAGGTAAATAGTTTTGTATTATCGCCTATCAAAAAATTGGGAGATAAATTAATTGTTGCCATATGGCAACCCCATGCAGTAAAGGTTTAAAAAAAATTTTTTTCTACAAATTACATCATCAGCAATAACCTGAATGAACAGTAGTTTGGTATACTTTGGTAGTATTTGGCACATCCCCCATTTGCTTTAACGATAGCATGAACTCGAGTTAGCATGGACTCCACACATTTGTGTAAAACCTGACGATCCACGTTAGACTGTTAGATCGAATCCTTCAGAGCATCGCCTGAACATGTGCTTCAATGGGAGGAAAATCTGGCCTTTTGTAGTCAAAGAGTCAATATCACAAAATTGCAGAATACATATATGAGATATATGTAAATACACAAGATCCTGAAAATTAAAAAAAAAAAATTCTAAATTCTAAACTTTCCAGTTTTAAATGAAATAAAAATCAGATTTTCAATGTGGACCCCACTGTAGGTGTTTATTCCCTCAGAAAAGTGTTCCCGAAACCAATATCCACCTCCAAGAAGCTAAACCCAAATTTAACAGGTGTTGCCCAAAGGCATCTGTAATCATCCAAAATTAACCAATCACTGAGACTCCTGGAAGTCCAAACAATAAACTGATGGGAGGAGAATCTAAAACTGTGCATGTTAGATATGCGGCTCAGATTCTAGCAAATCCATATTCATATTGTTTTCATAATAGATAAAGCCACACCTTCTACTCCGAGTTACTTGAGCGTTATCGAGAGCCGGGCTGGATTAAAGCGAACAGCCGAGCAGAGCTTTAGTCAGCCCCGAGATACACGTTTGATGCAAAAAAATACCTTTTAGATGTCAGTCTGAAGGAGCTGTTGTACATGTTTGACAGAGAAATAAAAACAAAATCAATGAGCTGTCAACCTGAAGCAGCTCTCGTCTCTGTTTTGGTGCAGAGATGAGCACTTCTTTGACTCAGATGCTTATAAAGCCATCCTTTCCTCTGACAATCTAAAACAATGATCAATGCTGATATTTAACTGAACAGTAAGTAGTGTCCTCCTCAACCTTGGGGTCGTGACTCCACTTGGGGGGTCACTTGAGATGCAGATGAGGTCGCAACCGTCATTTATAAATGTAGTTCAACTTGATTTATGGAAGATTTAAAAAATAATGTCAGTTTATTAAAATTCCTTATACTACAGCGCTGTTGAATTCTCGATTCTGATTGGCTGAGGTGTGCAATTATTTTTCAGTAAACGCACAGCAAAAGTAGTTCCAGTCAGGTCTTGACCACATTACAGCTCCAGATGACTTCGCCAAGTTAACTTTAAATAACAGAAAAGTTTGCCTACCGTCCACCACAGCACACAGATATAACAACAAACAAAACAAGAATCAAAAATATTTATTTATTTATTCTTTGCATTCTCCGGTTCGCGTTGTGGCCGCATTACCACCTCCGGGTGTGAATTATTTTCTAATGATTCCACGGCCCGTGAATTCAATAATCCCTTACTTAACCCTTCATTCGACTTGGTTTCAGTATCAAGAGGAGCTCCTTGAGTGAGTATGAGCTGACATCCATTCCCATTCAACATTAAATGTATATATAAAAATAACCAATCCAAACAAATATATACATACACAGTCAAGTCCCTTTAAATGTAAACACTGGAACAAATTCATTCTTTTTTCCACTCTGATAACCAAGCCACCATTTTGTTTTGCTGGTATCTGCTTTGTAATCAAAGCCTATCTTTCAAAGGACAATGACTGGCCAAATGGAATGCAGCATAAATTATTAAATGCTAATCGCGTTAGGTTTGTAGCTTAGTGGCTTCGATTTCCGTGGTTGGGATATGAACTTTAAACTGTTCGCCATTATGCCGTGAGTCTAGACTGCAGGGAAGGTTTAAGTAGGCTCGCAGGTCTGAGCTGATCTGTAACCTTGCCCTTACCTCATCCTGAATTCCCATGGCGTGTTTGCACCTGCTTCCTCCAAGTTCAGCTTTTCCTTTCCCTACTTCCATTAGTGCGAACCCAGCAGCACGAATTCCCAAAATAAAACTGTTTTCATGGTGGCATTCTGAGGAACACAAAAGTGCTTACGCAACGTCTGCTTTCTCGCAACAAGCATTTTCAGGAGTTTTATTTAAAAAAAAAAAAAAAAAAGTTTTGATTTGTAGTCAGTCAGCTCCTGTACGAGTGTCCTCAACAGCCATGCAGCAGAGGATAATTGGCAGAGGTGTGCATCAGCTAGTGATTGGGAACAAGGGCTACGTTACATGCTAGGCCCAGATGCTTGGGAGCACCTTCGTCCCACTCCTCTTAATTAGGCTGCACAACACGGCAAGCACCGTGGCTATTTTTA
Source organism: Ictalurus furcatus (assembly GCF_023375685.1). Lineage (NCBI taxonomy): Eukaryota > Metazoa > Chordata > Actinopteri > Siluriformes > Ictaluridae > Ictalurus > Ictalurus furcatus. The sequence goes on from NC_071272.1 coordinate 11,086,457, forward strand.
GACTCTTAGGCTACCGAAGACACACAAAAGAGCTCAAAAGGGTGGGGGAAGAAAGAGAAAGAGAGAAACAGAGGCGTTGTTTTAGAGGACAGTGACACCGCAGACTGCTCTATTCGCAACACTGTGTGGAAAATACAGCAGTTTCTGTTGCAGAAATAACTGTTCATGAAATATTAATACTTCGTTTTCAGACATGTCACATGTTGTATGCTGTGCTACATATAAGGAGAAAAACATTTAAGCAAAGTGTAAAAAAAATGTAAAGCTCATGTGGTTGCGCAACCCATACCTAAAGTATCTGTATAAAGTCTGCGACTCATCAACATCACAAGACACCGATATCTTTGATATCCAGCTAAAACGCTCTGCCAAGCCTCGACAGCAGCCGCTGTCAGTTTGAGGCTTGCTGACTTCAGATTCACCTTCAATAAATGAAATGCATGCCTAGCTGGTTGTAAAATCAGAAGATTTGGCCGGTTTGAAAATTTTCCACTTTTTTCCCCACCCTGATTAACGCCGAGTGCACGCTACGTGGGTTTCGAAATCTCAGAATCGCCGACCTGCTCACAGTACACGACTTTAATCTCTCGCGGTCAGTTATCTGCTGGACAGAGGGTTATGCACACTACACAGGTGCTCACAGACAAGGGTCACACACTAGGGATGTCATGATACCAAAAATCTAGTAGTCGGTACCGATACCAAAAGTACACGATACTCGATACCAAAGTCGATACCACGGTGTGGTATAAAGATAACATTTTTAAAATAAAATTGAAAATTACTGAAGGACATTGTCCTCTTGCTGATACTGGAAAAGAGAGAGAGTCTAATTGGCAAGCAAACTTTTCGCCGTCTTCTGTAGTTTTTCCCGTGTGCTTGTAGGAGTTCTTCTTCACCACTTGTGGACCGACTAAAACACTTGCGCGTATTTGCTGCCCCATCAGTTCCGGAAGAATTGCAACCTCGGTATCATTACCCACGGTACCTATGCTACTGCAGAAAAACAATACAGTCACACTTTAAGAATGTTGGTACTGACTTGGTACCGAAGTATCGGTTCTCGTGACATCCCCATCACACACTATGCGACAGATGTCCATCATACGGTTTTGTGACTATTTTGCACAGAAGCAAAAAACAAACAAACAAACAAACAAACAAAAAAAGAGAAATGTTGAGAGAGGATTGAGTTGGAGAGGTGGAAGCATGATGATCGTTTTGCAAAAGAGAACTGAAGGTAGGGTATATAATAAAAAGAAGAAAGAAGCTATTTTTATACCGTGTGTCATGTTTGCTTTTATTTCCGCTGTTCCTAACAACCATTTGGGTACAACACACAGAACAATTTCAAACGGAAGCATTATTATTGTGCTTACATTTTGTCCCGCCCACACGGCCGATAAACTGGATTCAGGTATCTGCTGCGCGTGACCGTGCAATCACCAAGCAAATCAAACATGCTTGAAAATATCAGAGTCTCTGCTACTGTTCGCAGGCTGAGGAAATTGTGCACACTACACAAGCAATACCGTGTGACATGACGTAAGCCTAGTGTGTGGTGTTGCACAAAATGGCAGCTATCTGGAATCCTCAAGTAAGGATCATTTGCAGTCCGTATTTCCCAGAACATTTCCCCCAGCGATCACTCTGCTAAAAGGTTCCACCTCATTGGTCGATAAAACTTTACAAATTCCAGCCTGGCCTTTCTGTTCTGGCTGCTGATGAGATGTTGACATTTGTAGTATAAAATCTGTATTTCTCCTCATGAATACTTGACAGAATGGTGAATCGTGATCATTTCTGTGATTCTCTGCGATTTACTTCGCATGCTATCTCAAAGTCAAATGAAATCCCAAATATTGAGCAAGGAATACATTCATTTATATTAATACATTTAAGGTATTAGTCACCTAATGGGTTACTATCTGTGACAGATTCACATGTTCTCCCCATCTCTGTACAGGTTCTTCAGGTTTCCTCTGACCTCCCAAAAACAACCCGGTAAGAAGAATGGTTCAGGTACAAAATGCATGTATAAATATGTAAATTCTCCTGTCTTGCACCCAACATTCCTAGGATAGGCTCAGGATCTACCACAACCCTGACCAGGATAAAGTGGTTACTTAACTTAGGATGGTACTGCTTGAAGTACCATGAAATACAGTTTACCACAATTCCACATGGACATTCTCGCTGTGGTTGCTGGGGCTACGGTTGCTGTTATGGCCTTGAGACTGCAATTACCACATGCAGGTTTGCACTCAGGTCTCCTTTGGTGAACAGTGGACTAGTTCAACAAAGACTTCATAAAAAAACCCATAATGAACTGTCTTTTACTTTCACACTATCCGTTGTTACCCAGATGAGGATGGGTTCCCTTCTGAGTCTGGTTCCTCTCAGGGTTTATTCCTCATATCATCTTAGGGAGTTTTTCCTCGCCACCAGCTTGCTCAATTGGGATAAATACACACACTTAAAATCTGTATCCTCTATTTATACATTTCTGTAAAGCTGCTTTGAGACAATGTCCATTGTAAAAAGCGTTATACAAATAAAATTGAATTGAACTTAACGTACATACACTGGTTATTAGAAGGATTAAGCATCTTTTGTTTCTTTCTCCAGACCAGCTCATTCTTTAAAGACATAGCCCACACCGCCACTCCATGTGCCAGCGTCTTCCTCGCAAGGCCATTGCGAACACGCTGCTACAGTGCCATCAAGATGGATGTAACAGATTGTGTATTCTCCTGCTCAGCCCCGTACACTATTGATCCGGGACGGCCGCACAACCGTCGGTTTAAATGTCGTGAAGTGCAGGTTTTTATTAGCCGTGATTAGATTAGACGTAATATGATTGAGGCTAACTGGATTGCACTCACAGTGATGGAGCGAAGGGATGACAGATCTGAATTGCTGTCTAGAGTTTGGAGCCTAATAGGACGGCTGCATAAAAGCTCTGCTTAAGAGACAGTGACTCGCCTGTTTCTGTGGTTTTGCTCTTGCTTGCCAATTAGACTTGTCTATCTGACAAACACTTCTGTCTAGCTGACACTGGAGCCAGAAAAGCAAGAAAATAAATAATAATAATAAAATAAAATAACCAAAAAAGGAGAAATACTGCACATGTACAGTATCTCACAAAAGTGAGTACACCCCTCACATTTTTGTAAATATTTGATGATATCTTTTCATGTGACAACACTGAAGAAATAACACTTTGCTACAATGTAAAGTAGTGAGTGTACAGCTTGTGTAACAGTGTAAATTTGCTGTCCCCTCAAAATAACTCAACACACAACCATTAATGTCTAAACCACTGGCAACAAAAGTGAGTACACCCCTAAGTGAAAATGTCCAAATTACAAAGTGTGTCTTGCCTACAGTCAAGCATGGTGGTGGGAGTGTCATGGTCTGGGGCTGCATGAGTGCTGCGGCAGCTACAGTTCATGATTCGGTTTTGCATGAAGTTACGTATTAAGACAAGATTAGTTACTAGAAACGGGATTTCACTGTTAATGAGTAAAACCTCCCCCCACAAACCGGAACAAATAAATAAGTCCCGCTCCCAAATCAAGCAGACGCTGCTAATCAGTCCGTATAGGATTTCCGAGTTTAGGAGTTTTTTGTGATTGCTGTGACCAAAAATGCTTGATTTAAAAAAAAAAAAAAAAAAAAAAAATTTACGATGAGTTTTGTGTGCTTTTTTTGCGGACAACTACTTGAATTGGTGATCTTTCACAGTGATGTTTGTTGGTAAATGAGACCTTTTAGCTGTATTCATGTTCGACGCACGTGAACCAAAGAGGGCTTTGACTGAATGTGTGTTGTGATGACATCACATGATGAGTCTTGGCCCAAATCTGTGGAAAATCTGAGGTAATTTTTTTTTTTTTTTGAGGTAATCCTCGTTTCTTTGCTTGATTTTGCGTTCATTTATGCAATCGCGAAATCCTGGAAGGACTGAACGGAATGGAACGGTGCTTGTTTATGGTCAAATGATGATGACAATGCAGGTTAAAAACATGTTATATTTGTTGTTACATTTTTATTTAATTGAGCGTAGTGCACACTGCACGATTTTAATCACAATTTCCCTGTGTTCGTGTAGTGTGAATGGCTGAGCAACGAGATTTTCTCAGTCTTTTAATGACTGCAGAGGCTCAAATATTTTCAAGTATATAAGATATTAATTACATAGGGTGAACCAACAGAGCTTAGAAACAGCCAAGAGAGTCCGAGATGTAATCAAATCCATTTGCTGTCACGTGCAGAAGATCCCTGAATCCAGTTTATCCACTTATTACTGTAACAAAAAAAAAACAAAAAAACACAAGCACAATGATAATACATCTATAAGAAATTATTTGGCATGTAATACCCAAATAGTTGTTGGTAACAGCAAAAACAACAACATGACCCACAATATAAATATAACTTATTTTTACACTATGATTTACTACCGTTTCCTTACAAGCTTCCCCTGTTTTCAGAAGTAGTACAGGAGCCGTTAGCTTGGGTTAAAATAATCCAGTGCTCTCTGACGTAACACGAGAACAGAGATGACATGGATTCAAAGAGGAATGTTGAGTGTATGGAGCACATGACTGGAGGCTTGGACTAAGTAACCAGGCTGGAATAAGATGATGAAAACGTGGCCAAGTTCCTCATTGTGGAGCCTTGCAACAGGCAAAAATAACTAGTGTCAATCTTTTTGGCATATTCTATATGGCCCATGGCTCTTGGAAAATGAGAAGGGGGGGGGACACGGGGTGAAGGAGAAAGATGGGAGGAGCAAAAGCAATGCAAAAAGGAAAGCCATGTATAATGCGTTATGTTGACATGAGCGGGGAGGGGAAGGACGGTGTGTTTACTCTATTGGATTTCAGTGGAAACAAATAGATTCGACCATCCCTGAGATTTATCACATCGACTACCAATTACATGGGGAGAGTCTTCCAACGGTTCGAGCTCTAATGGGCTCAGCCTTTATGGTACACCATGAAGGATCACAGCATCCTAAAGCTTAAATGTTTTTGTATTTTTTACTTGGTCACTCGATTAACAGTTGAAGAGGATCGGCCATTTTGTGTGTTCTCACTGCATTAAATTTTATTTTATTTTTTTTAACTTTGTTTGCATGTCTGGGCTACAACAGAATATGATGCTTCTAACTTAAGAACTTAAAAGATATAACTTGAGGCTATAGGAGACATGAGGCACAGATGTCTCTGTACAAATAAGCACAATTACTCCCGTTTAGCTCTGATGCAATTATTCCTGTCTGGCTTTGATGCTAGGAATGTGAAATCTCTTTTTCCATGCACTCAGAACCGTGTGGTGTTTGCCAACATGTGGTGCTTTCAGCATTTTTGGGGGGGGTTTGAAATAATCAGTGCTAAAGCAGATGGAGCAAACGTTAGCATGTCTACCTGAACTTGCCTGCTAATCCGTTTTCAAGTCAAAACATTCAGTACGTCTCGCAGCCGTGAAGCAGGCCAAAGTACCAAAAAAACCCTTTTGATTAGCTTTGCCTTTTGCCTGAACGCACTGCACTTTCATCTCTGCTTTGACACAGGAAGATAAGAAGTAAATGGAGAGCAAAATGCTCTTAGAGCTCGTGACTTTTGGACTTGTTCAGGGTGAGACTCCACCTTATGATCATCACCTGTGTCCCAGAGCACCACCCCACTTGACTCCACTGGTACACTGGCACACGTCTTGTGCTATGATGCCAAGCCCTGCCAGCTATGCCAGATGGTTAAAGTCAGGGGTATAAACCTGTCCATGAGGAAAGCTCTGCATGTGCATTTACTACTGCAAAGAAATACTCACCATCTACCAAGAGCTGCACAGCTTGACAATAGTTTTATTATTTGGTTTTAAGGCAGCCATATTTTATTATCTTCCCTATGGCCAAAAAGCATAGTCATCTTAATGTTTCCATGTAAGTATATCCATCCATCCATCCATCCATCCATCTTCTGTACTGCTTATCCTACAAAGAGTCGTGGGGATCTTGGAGCCTTCCCCAGGGGACTCGGGTCACAATGCAGGGGACATCCTGGGAGGGGTGGCAACCCATTGCAGGGCACAATCGCACACACACTCACATACTACAAACAATTTGGAAAATCAGCCTACAATGCATGACTTTGGACTGGGGGAGGAAACCGGAGTACCCAGAGAAAACCCCTGAAGCACAGGGAGAAAGTACAAACTCCACGCACACAGGGTGGAGGCGGGAATCGAACCTCCACCACTGGAGGTGTGAGGATATATATATATATATATATAAATATAAAATTTTGTCCGATTTTATACAATATGGCAAAAGGTTTGTGGTCACCTGACCATCACACACATGTGGTTCTTCCCCAATCCGTTGGGCCATTTATCAGTGTATCTGGGATCCGTCACATTTTCATCAGTTCGGATTGTATAACTCTGATCAAGGGTTTAGCAGCTCAACTTCATTTATGCAGCAGAGACTTAAATTATCATTTTCTGTTTGACTAAGCTTTTTCTGAGAAACACCATTCAAGAAATGCATGAGAGTTCTCACACTTGCATAACCAGCTGCTTGTATAATGAGGCTCGTCAGTGCACGTGTCCTCAAACATATTTTTTTGACATCTCTTCATGTTTTTAATCCCTAGCAGCAAGAATGATGGATGCCCTTTGAAGATTTGCATGACCTTGATTATTGGGAGCATTACGTACGTAATGATCGGCTTCTCATCAGTCGGTCCATGACTCCTTAGGAGTCGATTTTAGAAAAGCGTGATAACCAAGTGATCCAAGGACCAAGTGGTCCTAACGCAGATAGTACTGTGATGTCTAGCCCGGTATTCAGGCTATATCATGGGGATGAAGCAGCAAAAGCGGTGGAAGGAAATTAAATTAATAGTTGCTCTTGTGAACGCAGGTGAAGGATGGCTCTCGGCGAGCAGGCCTACGGACCTCGCTCTACTGCAGTATGCCAAGAATACCTAATGCACAAGTCCATTATGAGAGGAAAAGAGGTTACTCAGCGAATCAGATGATTGAGTTGGGACCAGAGAGGGTTAGAAAAAAAGAGCAGCAAAATTTCCACTGAACTTTGCAAGAAAAAGAATGGGGGGGGGGGTGTATTCTGTACCTGCCATGGCCTCTTTTCTTCCCTACATGAAGAATGTCGCTGTATTGAAAGTATACATCTGGCCAGCTAGCCACTACAATGATTTATGAAGGGAGTGGAATTAATTGTTAAAGCGCTCATGAAACAACTTGAGGGTCATAATTTAATTCTGTGTGTGGATGTATTTACTATTGAAATAGTGTGTTAGGGCAGGATGTGTCAAGAGGTGCCAATAATTTTCCCATCACAGTGTTCCACACCCTCTTCAAGTTGTTCAACAACAATCAAAAGATTTTTATGAGGGAGTGCGATATGAAAAAATTTCCCTTTTTCCCCTTCCTTCATTTTTTCCCTTGTTCCTTTGATTGAATATTCAGCCGTTTCCTTCCTTCTTCCTTCCTTTCTTTACTTGTATCATTGTTCTTTCATTATTTCTTTTCCTCTTTCCTCCTTTCTGTCCCTATTTCCTTCCTTATTTCGTTTGTTCCTCCTTTCCCCCCCTCACTGTCTTTCTTTCCCCATTTCATTCCATCTTTCCTGTCATCTTTTGTTCATTTCCACCATTGTTTCTTTACTTTTTTCCACACCATTTCATTCAGTCTCTTTCCTTCCTTGTTTCCTTACTCGTATCCTTGTCCTTTTCTTCTGTCGTTCCTTGCTTCTTTTTTCTCCCATCTTTCCCCATTTCATTCCTCATTTTTCCTTTCCCCATTTAATTTCTTGCTTCTTTCCTTGTTTTTGTTGCTTCTTTCTTTCCATATTCCATCATTTCTTTCCCCGTTTCATTCCTTGCTTCATTATTGTTTTGTTCCTTCCTTCTTTTCCTGTTTAATTATTTTTCTTGCCTTCTTTTGTTCCTTGTTTATTTCCTTCATTGTTTCCTTTCCTTCTTTCCCCATTTCATTCATGGTTTCTTTCCTTCCTTCCCCATTATATTCCTCGTTTCTTTCCTTCCTTTTCCTATTTTTCCTTGTTTCCTTCCTTCTTTCATTCTTTCTTTGTTTCTGTCCTTCTTTCTTTGTTTCTTTCTTTCCTTTCCTGCTTTTTATTCAGTTTTATTCTAAGTATAAGCATTTAATGAGAAAGAAATGAAACGGTACAAGACCTGTTCCATTAGTTACTCATTACAGTGAGTGAACAGTTGAGTTATCAAAGCAGTGATGAGAGAAAGGTTCATCACATTGGTGTCCATAATACCAAGAGACATGTACAAAATGATCTGGAGTATAAATTTTAAGCTCCTAGCGAGATTCTTGGAAGATTCTTGTTCCAGAGCGGGAACTTGGACATCAGGTACTTTTAGGTGTGAATGACTGTATGTGAGTAAATGAGCAGATCTTTACACCAGCACTTGAACGTTGGCTCAAAACTGTTTTAACACCACAGGGTCAGTTCATCACGCTCAAAGGCTTTATATGTCTTTCCAATCAGCAACGTTTTACAAGCCTGCCCCTTATGGCGCAGGGTTTAATCTGAGCAGATCTTCATGAAATCTGAATTAATCAGATGCCACCAGTCTTCCCTAACTGAGTCAGGCAACTGCATTTCATTTCTATTTTAGCTTCACTTATTCCATGCATGGTCTGTAGTGGAGTTGTCCATGTTAGTTTGACAGAGCACATAAGAACGCTTCAGACAGGATAGTACCCGAGAGCCTGACTTTGATGTATCGCTGAAAGAGCAAACGTTTTAGCTCCCGTTCAGGTTTGCGCAACGAATGATTATTATTACAGAACGGATGAATAAAACGAAGATGCAAGGCAGCAGAAAACAACCATTTCTCATCCATGACCAGCCAAATTAAATAATTTTGACCCACCATAATTGTGGTTCAATGAGTCTGGCTTGAATATTTCTGTATTCATGCAATACTGGCCAGTAACAAACTGGTTGCACTGAGAAACCAGGCAGGTCTACAAATTTTAATAGGAGTGCTGATCAATACCAGGTGCTTGCTCCATTTCCAGATCCAAAAATGGACATAAAACAAGTTAAAGGACTTTCGAAAGTGGGTCAGAGTCCCATTGATCTTCAGCACCTGGCCAGTTGGGGTGGGGGAAAAAAGGGTACATGGTTCTGGCAGATGACTTGCCCTGGTCCCCTAGGTATTGCTCAGAACAAGGAGCCCGATCCAATAGAGACAGAGCCGATCAATTATGTGAGCACCAGAGGAGCCAAAGGCCAGTGGAGCGGGCAGACGCCAGCAGCAGGCACAGGCTGGCATTCCTCCTGTCACAACCACGCTCCACATGGATACACACCATCTGGCAGACTGAAGTAAGCTGGCCAGGGTATCTAGAACACTGCTGCCCAAAGTAAGCTCTGGGATCCATCCCATCAGTCATCCTACTGTTTTAAATAAACGTCAGAGGGACTGATGTGGCGCGGAAAAGTCTATTAAATTCCACTTAAATAATTGTCTGTTGTACAGTATGTGCTATGATTTATATAAAGAGCAGCTCCATTAGCTGGCTCAGATGAGAGGAATCTTCATTTCCTCTCGCTCTTCATTCATGTAACACACCGACTACTAACAGGACTTCTTCAGCTGTGTGATTAAGATACTCGGCTGATGAGGTTGTCGACTGCTTAATTACAGCACGATGACAAACACAAAACTGTGATTAGTTTATACAAGACCAGCAGTTGTGCTACAATGAATCAGGATTAGTCACTGTGACATAAGAGGTTATAATAATTGTCGATCTACGTTTAAAAAGTCCAAACAGATCTGTTCCATTTTATTGATCATTTGCTGTAGAATTCTAACATTATAGACTTGCATTTCGGTATGTCATGTCAGGTACTCAACCTAGCTGATATTAACAGTCAAAGAATGAGTTTATAGCAGCCCTGTGAGGACAAGATGATGACGACGACACCTTTATTTGTCACATATACATTACAGCAGAATCAAATTCTTTTCTTCACATATCCCAGCTTGTTGGGAAGCTGGGGTCAGAGCACAGGGTCAGCCATGACACGGCAACCCCTGGAACAGAGAGGGCTGAAGGGTTGAAGGCAGCTTGGTGGTGCTGGGGCTTGAACCTTCAACCTTCTGAGCAGTAACCCTTTGAGCCACCATGGATAGAGAATATCATTTTGCCCAATATAAATATACTTATCCCTAATAAATATACTTAACATTTGTTATATCAAGAGCATGTGGGATGGGTGGGGCTTCCAGGAGAGTTCAAAAAAATCTTGCACAACTATCACTGATTCCACTCTTCAGTATACAACAGACAGAGTTACACTTGAAGCTTACATACATTCCATAAAGTTCACTGTACACATGTTTGCTCAATAAAACCAGTGATGATTTACAGACCGTCCTTCGAAAGCCTAGTCTCATGTACACGTGTCAGCAGTTGTGGAAGGAGGATATCTTATGCGGTTGCATAAGCCGGCTTCAGAGCAGTGCTTGACAAAATGGCCTTCGGTCAACTGCGATCCTTTCCCCTCCACAATCAGCTTGGTTTATTCATCTACCATTTAATCCAATCCATCTCTTAGATGATCTCTTTAATCTGCATCTGCGTTTTCTCATGCATGGGCCACATGCCAGTGGATTATCAACTGTGTATTCTTTTAACAGTTACTAGGAGTGTTGAGGTTAAGCCTAAGCCTGGTTTATCAGAAGTGCTTCTGAGATCCACCCAAAAACGATTTGAGCCTTAGAAGAATCAGAGCTATTTGCTGGCTATTCGTCTAACAAAAACAGGAAGCCAAAAGCGTTTTCTTGTAGTCTTGTTCAACAGATATGGATAGGATAGGATGCTGCAGTTTTCTGGTGTGATTTCATTTGAAGATCATAGAGTAGAATGGTAGGTAACGCAAATAATCGCTCTTTACAACCATGGTGCACTGAAAAGCATCTCAGAAGATGGATGGGCTACAAAAGTAGCAGACTGATTTGTGCCCACTGTAGGCTCAGATTCCTGTTCTTATGGTACCGCTTGAAGTACCATGAAATAGTTTTGGACCTCAATTCCACATGGACATTCTCACTGTGGTTGCTGGGACTACAGATGCTGCTATGGACTTGGGACAGCAATTCCCACATGCAGGTTTGCACTCAGGTCTCCTTTGGTGAACAGTGGACTAGTTCAACAAAGACTTCATGTACAAACAATAATGAACTTTCTTTTACTTTCACACTATCCGTTGTTACCCAGATGAGGATGGGTTCCCTTCTGAGTCTGGTTCCTCTCAAGGTTTCTTCCTCATATCATCTTAGGGAGTTTTTCCTTGCCACCGTCGCCACTAGCTTGCACAATAGGGATAAATTCACACATTTAAAATCTGTATCCTGTGTTTATATATTTCTGTAAAGCTGCTTTGAGACAATGTCCATTGTAAAAAGTGTTAAACAAATAAAATTGAATTGAACTGAATTGAATTCTTGGCCGGCAGGAGTGGAACCCGATGTGGTCTTCAATGCATTAAGCATTCAATCTATGTTGCTACCAGTTTAGTTTTGAAGACTGTCCACTATCCATTTTTTTTCCCCCAACCACATGAAGGCTTCAGAATCTGGTCCAACTATGCAGAAATCAGCCTTTAGGTTGGTATGAGGTTCATGTACAGATATAGATCCTCATCTCAGTGCTCCTAGTCCCTCTGGCAGATTTCTTCGCTGACAGTAATGTCAGCTCGGGTATTGGGCTGTCAGCAGGAAGCGTCACACTAGGCCTTGCACTTTACAACCATCGCGCAGCGAGAGAACTGTTGCCACCTGGGTCCTGTCAGGACGCTGCTTGTACAGAACACGTCTCTGTGTGGGTCTGGTGTGCGGAGGGTGATGAATCTGCAGGGCTGAACGACACCACTGAGACAGACAGAGCCAGGTACATCTGTCTGATGAGCAGGACAATATGCACCAGACAGCCAAGTCACACTGGACACACCTGAACTCACCCGTCAGACCACAGCGCCTCCGGGTCGGTTCATAAATAAAGCCTGCACAACTTAGGATATAAAAAGGAAAGAGATAAGAATAAAGAACATAAAGGTGTCTGGAGGAACATAAATCAGCATCCAGCTGTCAGTGGAAAGTGGGCGCTCCGAAAGCAAACGCTATCAATTTTCTGAAAGGACTGCTATATTAGTATTCACGGACATGTCCTGATCCCTGCCCCAGAACACCTGCAAGTCTGAATTACATTTGCAAAAAAAAAAAACAGATTAAACTAAAATAAGGACAACACCCACTGTAGCTCATCGGTAATCTAGGCAGAGTGCGAGGATTTTTATACTAAGACAAGGGGGAGGAAAAGAAAAAAAAAAGCACGGGATGTTCTTATTATCAAAAAATTATTAAAAGTGGTGATTGCTTGCCTCATATTTTCATGGACAGCTTGTCCCACAATATAACAAGACAAGACCATAAAACCTCTACAAACACAAGTAACAAGCTCCCTTACAAGTTGGCAAGAATTTTGCTGTACTGTAACATATTCGTGACAAACAAAGGCTTTCTTCATAAGCAATTATTTCAATTTCATATATTTGAATTATATACAGTACACTGCACAGAATAACTTTCATTATAGATGTTAAGTCGATTACTTCTGCATTATTGAGTCAGTACAACAAAAAAAGTTTATATTTCTAAATATTACTTTTCATCCATCTGGTGAAAAGAACTAGAGTAGAGTTAAGTGGAGCCAAAATGTAAGTTATGAACCGTAAACAGGTAAGTGCATCTAAAATTGTTAGGTTTGTTTTTTTATATTTTGGTAGAACAGTTGATGTTTTATTAAGCAGATAACATTAGCAAAGCCTAACTAGCTAGAACATTACAGAGATAGTTAAGCAGGAGTTAAGATAACTGTAGAAAAAAAAACCAAGGAAATTTGACCTAATGATCTACCTCTGATCTACTGTTCCCTGGGAATCCCGAATGCTTCACTTTTGGTGTAAGAAAATTGGTAAATAAAACTGTAAAAAAAAAAAAAAAAATTTTATTTTTGAGATTTGTATTTAGGGTGCTGCTGTTTTAAAATTTCCAAAATCACAACCCGTGGATTCATATATATATATATATATATATATATATATATATATATATATATATATATATATATATATATGTATGTGTGTGTGTGTGTGTGTGTGTGTGTGTGTAAAATATACAATTGATTCATTTAAACTAGCAAGTTTAAAACAAAATAAACACTGGCCAAAATCAAAATTTATTAAAGACACACCACAGAAAAAAATATTATTGAATGTGATGTGCATGCAATTCAAAACGTATAAAAATCACATTTAAACACTTCTGTCAGCTTCCAAACTCCATAGCACAACTTCCTGGATACACCAGGGGTCATACTATGTTAAAGTTTACGCCCTAAACAACAGACTATTGTAATGCAACCAGAAAACAAAAATCCCACTGAGCAACGATCTCCATATCACTTTTAATCCTGATTTTCCAGCTGCCCTGCACAACATCGGTCTCTCTACCTGGTCAAAAATAGGGATTTCTCAAATAGCTTGCTTCTTTCTAGGAAACACCTTCAAATCTTTCCTGCAGATATTGGATCAATACATCATACAGAGATCCCATTTTTTTTTTTAAAGTACCTTTGGATGAGTCACTTTATAAAATCCTTGTCAGACTGAGATTTGAAATGATTTTGACTAACCAATTTTCTAAGGTTTGAAGAGTGTTTGGGAAAAGGACCTAGGTCATGGCACCGGTAATGTAATAAGTTATTAGGATAACTGTAATAAGTGTGCTTCGTTGGGGGTTCATGAACTCGATTATAAATTTATTAACAGAATTTCTCTCACACCATTGTGCTTAAAGATGATGTACAGAAATTCTTCCGGTCTTCGTTTCAAAAGTGAAAAAAAAAAAATTATATATGTGTGTATATATATATATATATATATATATATATATATATATATATATATATATATATATATATATATACACACACACACATATACATACACACACACACACACACACACACATACATATACACACACACACATACATACATACTGCAGTGTATGATTCTTTTCAACTCTATTCATATTTGGTTGTTGTTTGTTTACTTCTGTAAGGCTGTATCTGTACGTCTTTGGACATTGGAATCAAACGACAAATAAAAATAGAGTTTAAAAAAGAAGAAGGAGCAACGAGACCTGAATGTTCATTCCTTCAAACTGATTCTAGCCAGGAGGATGAGATGCAGATCACACCGTCAGCCCGGCGATAAGTGATGCCTCTCTCACCTATAAATAATTCAAATTGCACCGATTGCTTTGAATTATTCATTTAAGTTTATAATTCATCTTCTATCGCAATTTCCCTCCATGAAGGGGAGAAAAAAAAAGAGGTTTATGAAAGATGAAAATGCTACAAGCAGCGATACGGGAGCACAGCTCGCAACTCGGTGTGGGGCAGCCATGGGCTCGCGAAGGCCTCCGATGGGCAGCAATTATTTAAAAAGAACATACAACAAGCCACCAGATGGGTGACAAATGAAAGCAAAAAGAAACGGTGGCTTTATGGCGACGTGGGAGGCGTTTATTATTCCTAACATGACTGCATTCAAGTCACATTAGAGCAAAAGGTCATTGCAAAGTTCTAATGGGCGTGGTTTCTTCAGGATGACTCCGCCCACACACCCAGTGCATGAGAGCTCATGGAATGGTTTGTTGAGTATTACAATAAATGTCCAAGCATATGCTATGGCCTTCACACTCACCAGAACACCTATGGAGGATTTTGGAGTGAAGTGCCCTCCTCCACCGTCACCAAAACACCAATATCACGGCCTGCAGAACAGGTCCAGACAGTTGTATAATCCACGCCAAGGCATACTGAAGCTGTTCTGGCAGCCCATGATGGCTGAACACATTATTAAAACTTATTAAGACTGTGTTTTTCCTTTAATTTGTCACCTGCATGTTTGTTCATCAACAAGGCAAAAACGATCACGACACACTTTCCTCGTACACTGTGAGCCAAAGGTTTGTGGACACCTAACCATCAGATCCATATGTGCTTGTTGAACGTCCCATTCTGGATTTATTCCCCCATTGCTGTTATAATAAACTCCATTCTTCTGGGAAGGCTTTCCACTAGATTTTGGAGCGTGGCTGTGGGGATTTGTGTTCATTCAGCTACAAGAGCTTTCCTGAGATAAGGCACTGATGTCGAGAAAGAAGGTCTGATGTGCAGTTCAGTCAGCGCTCTGTGCAGGTCAATCGAGTTCCTCCAGAATATAAACACTCCTAGTTTAAAACTTAACTTCTAGAACATAAGATATAACAGGAACTTGTCTTGTGGATGTTCTGAAAGATTATAAGCACAATGTATGGTTCATTAAAAAAAATTAAAAATAAATAAATTTAATTGCATCAGGTTGTAGCACACCCTGGAGTGTATTATTTACGTCTAACAGCACGGCTCCAAAACATTAAATGTAAATATAAATGGATAAAAATTTCAATGCGTCATCCTATAATTGATTTATTTTTTTTAAATTGCTGCCAAACTGCTGCGGTGTAAGAGAAATAAAACACTTCGGCCTGCTGTTGATTATTTCCCTATAACAACATGTCTAGTTGGGTTATGTTACTCCCTGCATAGCATACTGAGCCATAATTTCTCACAATATTAAATATCATATCGCAAACCCTTTTACACGTACGCCAGCCATCACGTGTTGCAAATAATCTTTCTCCTACATGTTCTGCTCTCACTCACTGCTTCAGTTTTGCTACTTTAAACCTCTCAGCTATAGCACTGCAAGCAGAGGCCCATTTTTCAACCCTCTCCCTGGCACACCAAAGCGACAATTCAGGTCTCGGAAAAGCCTCTTTCAGGAGATATCACACCTCGTACAGACCCTCATGCTGACACACCACTACACAGCTCGGTGTGAAATTTAAAGCACCTGGTTACACATTTAGTTCACTGGAACTCCGTGGAGGAAAATTACATCGCTGGGGTTTTTTCCCCGATGCATACAGAGCTGCTAAATTAGCATCACAGAAGCTTAAAATCACAAATTCTTCTAACAGCATCACCACACTGAAGTGTTCACATTAATACTACTTATTACAGGAAATAAGTAGGATGTACGTTAGGCTACTAAAAGGACTTTATGTCTATATGTCTGCGGTTGGTCCTGGAAATGGCAGAAATCCGAGAGAGTAGATTAGGACACATTTAAATTCATCACTGCAGAGTATAAACACTAATAGAATGAAATGCAGTTTAGAATCATGCAGATGCACATCAAGTGCTTCAGTTAATGTTCACATCGAACATCAGAACAGGAAAAACAAAATGTGATCTCGTTGAATTGGACTGTTGATGCAAGCTGTGCTGGTTTGACTATTTCAGAAACTGGTGATCTCTTGGGATTTTCTATCTCTAGAAGTTACACAGAACAGGGCAGTGGAGGTTCAGAAGTTAAGGTGCTGGGGTTACCTATCAGAAGGTCAGGGGATCAAGCCGCAACACCGCCAAGCTGCCATTGATGGACCCTTGAGCAAAGCCCTTGACACCATCTGTTCCAGGGGCAAAGTGCCATGGCTGACCCTGCACTCTGACCTCAACTTCCTAAGAAGCTGGGATGTTCGAACAGTAGAATTTTACTCTGCTATAACATATACGTAACAAATAAATTCTTCTTAGAATGGTGCGGGGAAAAAAAACAGCCAGACTGACCAGAACTTGAAAAGAGGGCTACAGTAACGGAAACAACCACTCTTTACAACCGTGGTGAGCTGAAAAGCATCTCACAAGACGTCAAACCTTGAGGTGGGTGGGCTACAATGGCAGAAAACAACATCAGGTCCTACTCCTGTCAGAATCCAACGCTACACACGACACAGGCTCACTGAAATCAGACAGGTGAAGAAGTTGAAGAAAATACTTCTTGCTGGTCCTGTAAGTGTTAAACCACAGCATCCCACAATACACTGTATGCGTGTCGTGATATTTAGGTCCGATGACACGGAGCAATCAGTTATTTGTTACGGTGAGTCGCTGTAATAAAAAGAATCCACAATGTTCTCAGGTATAGTACCTGTCAGCACTAACCCAAACCAGTAAAACTATTCTGTCGCTTAGAGATTCGCCTACACATCACATTGGTTAAGACATACCTCTACGAAGTCCTTCTCCTTAGATCTCATCAGAAGTGGCTGCTCGTGAAGTTCTGGGTCTGTACTGGAGCCCTGGGAGCCTCCGCAGGCATTCCTGCAACAGAAATAAAATCACAAGGCATCGATGAAACAAGCAATGACAGGAGTACACACACACACAGAGGAGAACCTGGACGGACTTCAGAAAGATTACTGCACAAGCATGAAAGATTTGTAATACACATGTATTTATGATGCATTATGCGATGCCTCGGTCTTTGTTTTAACAGCTGAAAGAGAAACCGTGTGATAAAACGACAGTACGGCGTATGAATCATGCTCACGTTTACCGAGTGAACGCTGCAGACTTGCACCTCCAAACCTCACTGAGGTCCAGGCACTACATAAACAGGAAGCGAGACATGAGGGATGGTTAATAATTCAGATCTTGTGTCTTGCTCTGATGCTCAACAGCGGCGACGACGGCGACAGGTCAATTTCTCCCTTTCTCCCTTACCCAGTGAGCGCTTCGTCTAGAAACGATTTCGGCACGGGCTTCCTTTGCCAGACATGAGAACGAGATGCTAGATCTCTAGAGGGAGGGGCGTTTATCTTGAATAAGATACATCGTAGACGGCCAAGCTACACACGAGTGAAAGGAGGGGGGGAAAAGCCCAATCTGAGCTGCTGGATCAGGGCCATGGCTGGATTGGCAGATTCACCACAGCTTCGGCAACTCTGGAGAAAAGCCAGGGCTGTTCTCACATCAAATCTGGCAGTGAGGTAAGAATCACACACACTCACTCACATACTTGTCTTACTATCCTTGTGAGGACTTTTTACTGACCAATATTAATGCAGCCATGTCTAAGCCCAAGTCTAACTTTCACCTCAGTAAGCCCCCCTGAATTTCTCCCTGATTTGGTTTTGACCAATTCCCACCCACCCACTCGTCCATCGTACAACGGCTACCAATCTTACAAGATGAAGGCCAGCACGTGCTTCCTCCGAGACAGGTCACCGCATCCAAGGAAAGCACCATCTACCCCCTTCCGAATACGAGCTCACATACGTCTACAATTGGCTAGAGTCTCTGTGATTGATAAGGGAGAGTATGCATGCCATCCTGTCCCACCCAGAGACCACGGCCAAATCTGCACTCGGGATTTGAATTTGTGATCTCCGGACTACACGGTGAAGGCTTTTCTGTTGCGACACTTTGGAGGGAGAGAAAATATTTTGTAAGCCAGTGGTTCTTAAAGTGGGGTCCAAGGGTCTGTGAACAAAGCCAAAGTGACCAGTGGAAAAAAAAAAATTAAATCTCTGCGGCAACCGGGAAGTTCGGAGCTGTAGATACGCAACTCTACTCAGCATATTGAAGAACGCAAGATTCAAAACCACGTACAGGGCTACAGAGAGCTGCGCCACTTTGACAACACAACTAGCAAACAGCAGCATCGTATTTAACTTGTGCATCCTGTTACAGCGCTACGGTCTTGAAGCTACTCTGTACTCAGTGAGACTGTTGATACAGTGCTCTCAGTGCTTCATGATACAGTTCGGCGTTGTGTAGGTGGACCAACATTTTCCACCCCTTTTCTGAAGTTTGAATAAAAGCGTGGAGGCTTGGGCAATGTTTATTGCAGCTGCCTAAGGGTCTTATATCTTCAGCTGGCATGTGTCACAGCTTCAGAAAACAGCGAAGGTGAGCTGGGAGGACAGCCAACAATAACAGAGTCACACTTCACTGGTGCCTGTCTGAACAGCTGAGGCCATCCTTCATGCACACACGCGCACGTGCACACACACAGACAGAGAGCAATGCAGCAGCTTCAGTTTGAGCGCAAAGACCAAAAGATGCAGATCTGCTTCTAAAGAGTACGCCATCTAAGCCAAATCTCTGCTTCTTCTCCAGTCTTCAAAGTCTAAAAAATTATCCAAATGTAATTAAATTAAATACAACCCCCCCCCCCCCCAGAGAATTAGTGTTCACTAAGGTTGTGCTTAGCGTTGTTAATCGTGACACTGCTGAACAGCAATTAAGGCTGGAAGAAAAGAATTAAACCTAATCCCCAGGAGAAGTGAAGATTACGATAATGCTTATGCGTAGATGCTGCATGAAACAACTAGACATGGATGATAACATATTCTGAAAACGCAAAACATTTTCTTGAGGAAAAAAAAATGAGAGAAATGAGGGTGCTTGTCAAGCAATATATATATATATATATATATATATATATATATATATATATATATATATATATATATATATATAAAAATAAAAATAAAAAAAACCCAGGCCCAACACTGCAATCACATCGTGCGTGCTTCCTCAAACCGTTATTATCAGCTCGCTTCACCCTATCACGACTTCAGATAACGGTTTAGACCACGGATAGGCAAAGTGTTTAAGCTCAGGGGGCGTTGTTAGGATGCTGGGTTGGGGGTCGCATACTATACATTTTCCTTTTAGATACATACCACATAACGAATATACATACACACATACAAATACTAGTGGCTGTTTTTAGGATAACAGGTAAGCCTACTGTATATGCAACCTAATCAACAAGTGTTTAACAAGAACATTCTAGCAGGCAGAGAGAAAAAAAATCTACTGATTATAGTCATAATTCCAATATAAAAATCATACAAACATTCAACCGCTCGTTCTTGAGATATCATGATAAGGATAAGGTGTTGCGTTTACTGCATCTGCTGAAAAATGTGCATCAATTGCTTTTACGCATCTAACAGTGGTATCGACTTACTGCAGGATAGAATCGACTTGTCTGGAAGACCGGATTAAACCAGCTGTTGTTTGCCCATGTGTGGTTTCGAGGTTGCTGAGAACAAGGAGCTTAAATACAAAGTCAAAAGCAAAATAATCAAAGCTATTACGCCTGATCGTTTCACTAAAACGGATGCTTATTGCTCAGGCGGAATCTGAACACGCGGCGTTCGCCTGCTGTGTACGAACCAAGGCTGAAAGCGGTCTAGTCGAGCATTGACGGCTGTCTCTGAAGGGGCCTCAAAACGAGAGCTATGTTTGGGTGCAAAAGCTACAGCGCTTTCTTTACGACGGCATCAGCAAAGCATTGCCTCCAGCAAGACTTACTGTGCCTTTGCACATCAGAAAGGCATTTTAACTGACAAAAAAATGTCATGAATGGTGTCCTCGGGCTGTAATTTTAAATTCCATCCACGGCGGGCCACATTTTTCATTACCTGCTGAATGACCAGAGGACAACTCTGCAGAATAGGGACCGTGGAGAAAATGGCAGTGAGCGCCAAAATAAACGTTTTCAATTTAATACCTTTTTATTTATTTTGAAACATTTTTTTTTTTTGGTGCTGCAGTTTGTCCTCTGTGAAACTCATCTGCAAGCATGCACATGGGAATACAGATAGATATCCAAAAGGCGTATAGTATCATCACTAACTCATTCCTGGTGCATATAGCAATCTCGGATATCAGCGGAGGAGTAGGTCTAATGGTTTCTCCCCCCAAAGCCGGTGTGGAATGCCTCTCCCAGTTGTCTGGATGAATCAGCAGCTGCAGGAGCGGGCCTGCTGCTTCATTTTAGCCCCGACAGACGCGAATACGTTTACAGGCTTTGACAGTGGCTTCAGACTTTCTTCTCCATTCCCTCAGAACTCTGGGATGTAGACTGGCCCGCTGCCTCACCCAGGTGCTGAAAGCTCTTCTGGGATATGAGTACATCGACAAGCCACAGTGCCCAGCCCAAGCTTTTTTCTTTTTCTTTAACGATGGCGCATGGAGACGCACCCAGACGGTCACTTTAGTGCTGCACACGTCAACAGGTCCTCAGCATCCCATGTGTGTTAATACTGCAAAGGATACAATAATAAAATAGGGCGGTAGTTATGGTTTTATGGTGGTGATGTGGAAGAAACAACACTTCATGATAGTTAAAACACCCAGACCACAGACTCTCATATCCTTAATGGTCAAATAAATCCAATTCCCTTAAAAGCAAAACCAGCACGAACAGTTTAAATCATCAATATTTAGAATTAATATCCGATCTCTCAATGCTCTCCAGTTTAAGTTCTGTACATCTCGTATCCACTGTGGCATCAGATCCCTTGTTCTTGGCTGACCCGACGTGGTCTCCTGCCCATCTGCGTCAAGTTCCGATGCATTCGGAGATGCTTTTCTGCTCACCACGGCTGTAAAGAGTGGTTATTTGAGTTACAGTGGTCTTCCAGTCTGGCCACTCTCCTATGACCTAAATCATTAACAAGACGTTTCCTCTGTGCAGAACTCACCAGATGTTTTTTTGGGTTCCCCCCCTCACAATTCTGTATTAACTCATCCTAAAATCTTATTCTTTCTCAAAAGCACTTTACAAAACTGATTTTATTTATTAAAAAAAAAAAAAAAAAAAAACCTCTTTCAAAAATGGATGGAAAGACGAATTCTGAAAATAAAGATGAATACACGTAAGCCAACAGCAACAAAAGACCTCTCGACCACAAACGAGCCAGGCATGCTAAGATGCCCTAGCATTTACACCAAGTTCACACAGATCTAACACCAGAGTTAGAAAAGTCTTCAGCTTTGAGCCATCGTTCCAGTTTGATATTTTTGTGCCATCGAATTTTCACAGCACATTTGGCAAGAGTCTTCGAGACATGCGTGTAAGCATGCATAAATTTTTTTTTTTTAAAAAACCCGCCTGGATGCATGTTCCTGAATTAATTAGTTTTCAGTAGCGCCGAACTCTGAGAATAGCAACTTCTCGCCCACGCCGTAGCGTCCCTGCAGAAACTTTCCACCAGATCACAGCGGTGCGGTATGATTAAGAACTCAGCACTGCAGGACACTGGGGAACAGCCAAAGACCAGCGCTTGACAAAGTCTCTTCTATTAGCTAATGCCTCATGGAGAAGTTATAGATACGTACTCAATGGCTGCCCTTGCAAATGAGTCATACTTATTTTTCCGTGCCACATGTCCCACAGGCGCAATCTTCTATGACCAACATTCTGTTGCTACAGGATATGGCAATTTTGTATCTCGATATGCCATATGCACCAGACAAATCTCTTCAGAATGACTCCTGAAACAGAAATGCTCAAATATATAGTTTTCCCCATTTCCAGTGGTTGGATGTAAGCAGCAAGAACAGGATCTCTGATTCAGATTTTCAAGTAAACTCAACAAGCCCAAAACTGTTTTGCACTTCAACATGCTTGAGGTTCTATATTCGATAAAAGGTTTCAGCATGTTTTCATGTACGTCATCTTTTGTTCCACCGAGTCAGTCATGTGATGTCGTTGAGGAATTAGCACATGTAGATGGGTAGAGAAAATCAGTCTGTTTTTATTGCTGAACTCCTATGCAACATGCTATGTTAGCCATAAAAAAAAGAATAAAAAAAAAAAAAAAAGACACATAACTTGTACAGTCCCCTCCAAAAGTATTGGAACTGCAAGGCTGTTTTTGTCTGCTGTTTTCCATGGCTGACCTGTTAGATGTCTGGTTGTTAGTACACCAGTGGTTTCCTTCTTAATCAGAACATTCGGTTTATAGTTACATTTATATAGCGCTTTTCTAGACACTCAAAGCGCTTTACACAGGTTTTTCCTTGGGGGGGGGGGGGGCAGGAGCGGTTGGGGGGGGCAGGAGGGGTTGGTCGGGGGGGGGATCTCCTGGACCACCACCACTGTGCAGCTATTCCCAATGCCTGTGCAATGGTACTGATCAAATTTTCCCTCAGCTTCAAAATGGTTTGCTTTTCTCCCATAGACAGCTCTCTGGTATTTATGTTGGTTTATCCTTTTCAACACAAATGCAATCTTCACAGGCAAATACCCAGGGCTCAAACCAAGAGTAGACATTCAATGCTATCAAGTGTTTAAACAACTAATCTAACAGGGCACACCTGGGCAGCAAGAAACACGTATCAGTCACATGTTGCAATATTTTTGATTACTAGACAAATTTGGTGGGTTCAAACAAAAGCTGCCACGTTCTAAGTTGTTTAACACATCTAGATGTAAATATCAGGAAATAAAAGCTGAAATTCTGATCTCATATTCATCGTTTGATCTCAAACCCAAACGACTCTTCAGTGTACAGCAAAAAAATGAAAAACAAACAAACAAACAAGCAAACAAACAAAAAAGCAGATTTGTAAATCAAGCTACCCCATGTGGGGTCACAGAACCCATAGTCTATGATATATAGCTGATGTTTGTGTGCTTGAGAAAAGAGACTAATGCTGAATTGGGGGGGGGCTGCCAGACATGGACAGCTCCATGAAAGCGTGCCCTTTGTTTGCAACAAGCTAGCCAAATAATATTAGTGATGATGACTTTATGATGTATTTAATTGCTCAAAACAGGGTAGTGTTTGTATGTATAGTCCATGTTATAAATGTAACCAGATATTTTATTTACACTTGACTCTGATGTCATGCCAACTCCAGGGTTGAAGAGACCTTTCCGTGTTTCCGAGTAGGATTTTCAAGTTGAGGTGAGGTTTTCTTTGTCGTCGCCCCCCCCCCCCGTCCCCCCTGTAGGAGGTCGGAAATTCCTTTAGTCGGAACGCAGCACTCTCAGGCAACAGGAAATCCCCTGTTTAAGATTTCAACAGAAAGTATTATAGAGAGGTAATAATGAGATCAATAACACGTCTGATTTGAATGAAAAGTTAGCCAGGAGCTAAGCAGGAATGAAGGTTCTGCTAAAGCCGGCCTTAGTGGCACTCGCATGAAGAGTTCTGAATGCCCAGCCCCTGCAGCAACCTCACTTCTAATACACTTAATCAGTTTGCTTTGCCCCGGTGCTTGCACGGCTCTCAGACTACCACGTCGGCGTTAAAGTGAGACGTGTAGGTTATAGAGCAGCATGGGAGACACACTAGAGGCGTTGCAGAGGGAAGAGGAGAGAAAAAAAAAAAAAAGAGCACTGGACTTGAACTGCTTTTCATCTCGCTCTCCAGCTCAGCATGACGATTCACTGACTTGTCAGCTTTCTGGCAAAACATCGGGGGCAAGGCAGAAAAACAAGCCACTTATTTTGCTGGCGCTCTTGACATCTGAACTTCAATCTTCCCCTGTGCCAAGGTAATCAAATGTGCGTCTGTGCCAAGATCGTGCAAAAGGTCTCAACACTTGGACTGACGAGCAGGAAAAATGCAAAACAAACAAACAAACAGGCCCCAGAAAGCAGAAAGCTTATTTTCTGGGCTCCTTGGGAATAATGATGCACATTACACTTTATTGGGTTATTAAATATTTGAACAAGCCGCTGGAGTTCCAGCGTACTGTCCTTTCCATTTCGCTCTTCAACATCCACTTACTTTAACAACAATCAAGTCCATTGACCTTTTCCATAGTAGCGTACGATGTTCTCATTCCTCCTAGCTATTGAGCTGTTTTTATACACACACACACACACACACACACACACACACACACACACACAGATCACAAATCAAGGTCACTGTCTGAATAACTTTCATCATATGTAGCATAACTCTGCATAATGCTGAGGCAATGCAGGATAAATAAACCGAATGGAACTTAAAACAAGAACGCTCTTGACTAGGAATGTGATTGTGTGGCAAAATCACACTGCAGTGGTGGCTTGGCGGTTAAGGCTCTGGGTTACTGGTCGGGGGTTCAAGCCCCAGCACTACCAATCGGCCACTGTTGGGCCCTTGAGCAAGGCCCTTAACCCTCTCTGCTACAGGGGCACTGTATCATGGCAGACCCGGTGCTCTGACCCCAACTTCCTGACATGCTGGGGTATGCGAAAAAAAGAATTTGACTGCTGTAATGTATATGTGACCAATAAAGACTCATTATTATAGTCATTAAAATAGTTTGTGTTTATATTAGAGATGTACTGATGTATCGTCCGATAAAGGCTGTTTTTCCCCCACAATCGGCCGATAGTTTAAAAACATCCGATGATCAGGGCCGATTATATCCTGTCAAAAAAAGAGGGCGGGAAAACACATCGATTTTGTAAAGATGATGTCTCTTGTGTGGCAGTTAAAAAAAAAAAAAAAAAAGAGTCCCACAACCCCCCCGCCGCCGCTACTAGTGCTGCTCGTTCTGAATTAAAGGGCCAGTACACCACTGAAAGATTTAAATGGAGAGGAGTTGTAAAAAGGTATATATTGCAGAATTTTCATATGCAGTTAATGTTAATGAGTTAATATCATCAAAAAAAAGGTTTATATTAGGCCTATATATTACCAGTTTGATGTTCAGTGATGAAATAGAAATGCTTTTGTTTGTGGTGAGTGAATGTGACACTAACAGGAGCTTTTTTAGATTTCAGTCAATGTTAATATGAATGAATAACATTCAATAAGTTAAGAAATCTTACTTTAATCTTCAGAATTTAGTTCATGTGTTAATGCTAATTTGAGTAATGTGTTTTCTGTTTATGACACCAGTTACTGGGAAACAACTTGTTGAAATGGAGACAATAAATTTTTTATTTGCATTTCCTTCAGAATTGTGGAATTAATTATTATTAATTTAAAAGAATTTAATAAGGCAGAACTATCGGTTATCGGCCGATAACACTCTGAATAATCGGTTATCGGTATCGTCTGAGAAATTTAGTATGGGTGCATCTCTAGTTTATATACGTTTATATATGTTATAGCCCAGAGTGCTGAATTCTCGACTCTCACTGCTCGGAAAAATCCTAGAACAGCACCTCTGACAGGCTGGAACTCAAATCACAGGTTTATAATCAGCGTGCTTGTTCTAATACGTCAGCGTTTCTATAGTAACAGCTCGCTTACAGGTTCTCACGTGGCGGACAATCGGTGCTTATCGAAAGAAACATTTTGGTTAACAAATAAAAAAACATGTCTCATCTTTGATAGGGTAGAGCTTTTTGTAAGGAGATGTTTAGTTAACATTTATGGAACATGGAAGGAGTCTCCAGTGTAAGAAAAAGGAAGGAACAAATGTTTATAGCTGCTCTAACATAAGTTATAACTTGTCTATTAAACCTAAATAATGTAAAATTTCTATTAAACCACTATGTGCTGTTCAGATAATAATAATAATTTCAAAACTGCATTGTGCTGTTAAACTCTTATTAAAAAAAAAAAAAAAAAAAAAAACCAAACACTCCTCCGCTGCATCATGGATTATTTTCCAGCAATAGCACACCTCATTGTTTTTTCTTCTTTACTTATACATTATAAAATGTCTCCTGCTACGCCTCTGAAATACTGCATCTGCAGACAGAACAAGCAGGACAAAAGGCAGCAGCAGCTTTGGTGAGAAAACAAGCCACCATGATGCTGCCAATAAATAGCCTAAAGGCATTTCATCAGCGTCCCATTTACAACAGACGACTCATTCAAACTCTAATACTGCGGCGCAAATATAAAACAAGTCTGAACAGGTCTCTGAATAAAGACTTGAGAGGCACGGAGGAGAGGGTGGAGAGACGAGCCTGGGGAACGGTGGGCTGAAATCGCTGCAGAGCTATTGTACACTCGTCAGTAAGGATGATGGCGGGGTGAAACAGGGGGCATGTATATAATGAAAGGGTGTGTACTGGGTTGTGTCAAAATGTTGTTAAAATGGAATTTTCTTCCCCCCCTTTCAGTTTTGCATCCTGGTTTCGAGAAAATAGTACGTTAGTATGTTAGCGTATTAACGCCCCATTGAGATAAAAGAGTATGCTCTTTTTTTCAGATTACAGCTTGTGGATTTTATTAAAGTGGACCTATTATGGCTTTGAAACATGCCTAATTTTGTTTTAAAGGTCTCATACAATAGATTTACATGCATCCAAGGTCAAAAAACACTTTAATGTGCTCATAATTTAAAATTGCAGCATTACCATTTCCCCCCCAGTGTCACAAACGACTCGTTCAATAATCCGTTCTAAAAGATTCATTCTAAACTCCTCCTTTCAGAGAGCATACTCTGCTCTGATTGGACAGATGTACTAGTCTGTTGTGATTGGTCTACCGCTGTCAGTGTGTTCAAAAAGGAAACACCCACTACCATAACGAGTTTCAGCCGATGAAGATCAGAGGCGGGGCTTTTTGTTACAAACCTACATAGGTTAGTACAGGAAGTAAGTCTGGAATTAATAACGACACGTTTAAGCTGTTCAGAATCGCTTCCTTCTTTTGGGAGTCAATAACTCTTTGTCGTGCGCTTTGATTTTTTAAACTTTGCAGACGTTTTTACATTCAGAAACAGCTCTATGACACAGTACTTGAAAGGTAATATCTGAAAAACCATAATGGGTGCACTTCAACCCTGAGTTCATATTAGCAAGACACACGTTGCTTATGTCACTTGTAGTCTGTCTCTTCTGGACATGTAACGAGCACTAATGTTGTCGTTTGTGGGTGTGCACCATTCAGCCAGTTTTGTAATTCTGACAAGAAACATCCACAAATCAATTTTCCATACCGCTTATCCTACACAGGGTCGCGGCCCGGCCGGGAGCCTATCCCAAGGAACTTGGGGCACAAGGCGGGGTGGCAAGTAGAGCTGAAACAAATAATTGCTAAAATTGATAATAATTGATTGTGAAAATCGTTGTCGATGAATCTTATCGACCTAGTTGGTCTGCGCACGACACAGGGCATGTTTACTCATTACATTACTTCTGCTCCAAAAACACGCCTCGGAAAGTAAATACTAAAGTTGTGTCCCAAATGACGTACTATACACTTACACTATGCACTGTGTAATCTACCGTCTAGTGTATGAATTTTAGAAAGGTAATATCGTCTCAAATAGAACACTAGTTTTTTACTAATCGGAAGTATAACCCACTTCCTAGTCGACGGCACATGACGTCACACGCACGTAATGTGACACCACTAGCTTTAGCCCAACACCCAGACTTACCGACAATGACTTTCTTCAGTTTACTGTTTGTCAACATTACCTTTTATAAAAATAATGCATAAATACTATTATATAATATAAACGTATGTATTAGTTTAAGTATATATGCACTATTTTTATGGATGCACAAAAAGCACTAAATTAAACTACAGTCCTAAATGAATAATATATATTTTGGTGTGTTTGTGCTCAATTATGAAAATAATCGTTAGTTGCAGCCCTAGTGGCAACCCATTACACAATCACGCGCACATAAACACACACACTATGGACAATTTAGAAATGCCAATCAGCCTAGAACACTTCTTTGGAGGGAACCCCGAAGCACAGGGAGAACATATAAACTCCGCTGAGGCGGGATTTGAACCAGCCAGGTGTCTGTTGAATGCACTGTTCGATTCCCACATGTATCAGTTCAAGAGCATTGTATCGAATGATATGATGCAGCGTATCGTTACACCCCTGGCATGAATGGCGGTCAATATCCCGTTACATACAATGAATTTCAGAACACATGCCTAATATTTCCAGTACCTCTTTCTGACATAATGTGCTGGCCAGGAGTCTGAACATCAACACTCCTGTGACTTTGAGTAAAGAGGGTGCGTCTCCTGGAACCTACACGCCTGACTGAGGCGCGAGAAACGCACAAAGCGGACTCACATTTCAGCCGTGAAACTCATCAGGATAGCAGCCTTCTAGGCACTGAGGCATTTTACTCAGTTAGATACAGAAGACAAATTGAATTCTAACACCCTGTTCTGTCAGAGAACCAATACCGTTTCGCATTCGCATGATAAAATCACGTACAACTGATGGAAGTCCAGCATGCCGAGGCTAGTCTAGTGTTGGTTCATTCGCCATAAACAGGACCTACAGGTTTGTACACCTGTTCAATAGCCACATTTTAATACAGTCAAATATATAAACAACCGGTTGAGTTGTTTTTCCGCCTAGCCGGAAATGTAAAAGGCAAATTTAACCCAATACAGATCAGTCAGAGTCCTGTCTAAAAATAATGAAGACGAGCTGTGCCTCTGAAGAGCTTACAGGAAACAAGAGGAAAGAAACCTGATGACCAGATGGCATCATTTGGACAATGTGAGTTAGGATGGGGGGGCAGGGTGTTTGAGGGCAGCCAGGATTCAGCAGCGCCCCCGCGATGAAGACAAACAGTTATGCAGTCCCTCGCTTTGGCATGCTCTTCTTGAAGATTAATTACTCTTTCCAGCACAACAGAACATGAGCTGCGGCCATGGGCGCTCTCGGGCTATGGGCCTGAACGCCCGCTAGCAGGCACCTGGGGACCAGGAAGTCAAGCAGGTGCGCTTGAAGATTATCACGGCAGCACAGGATATAGAAAGTGCTTTTGTATGTACGGTATGTGGATATTAGTGGATATTCGTGGTAGATATTTTGTCACGGCGTATGATCAGACTGTTACCTCACTGCCGACTGAAGAAAACGCACTTCTGTCTGTTAACACCTACCTGTTCAAGATCCATACTGAGGTGGTTCTCATGCCTTTTGTGTCCAGCTGCAAAGACATTTCTCAACCCCCTCGCTCTGGATCCGCCTACTACAGCAACCTCCGTTTCACCACAAAGAGAATACACTGAAAACACTTTGGCCTTCTAAGTTTATCATACACGACCATCAGCAAAGACACTGAACTTGGCTTTGCTGACCAGAACTAAACTAAACAACTACCTACATTAGGCTAAGCAGTGCTGCACTCTGACACGCCAGTATGACATGTCATTTTTTTTTACTTGGCACTGCCTTTCTTTTTTTTTTGTTACATACGCTCATTCGTTCAAGCGCTTCACATCCAACATTGTTCACATCCAACATCAAACATCACGTCATCTCAGTGACTTGGCATAGCTGTTGACGCCAGATGGGCTGGTTTTGAGTTTTTCCAGCAACTGTTGATTTCCTGGGATTTTCACGCACATCAGGCCCTATTTACACCAGTGCATTTTCGCTTAAAAACGAACTTTTGGTACAGTTATGCCTGTCGTCTACACTACTCCGGCATTTTCAACGCTCAAAAACGGAGACTTTTGGAAAGTGTCAAAGACCCCGTTTTAGTTTGAAAACTCCAGGCTCGCGTTTCAGTGTAAACAGACCAAAATGAAGAAATTTGAAAATGAAGGCATGGCTGCCCACATTCGCTCCCTGATTGGCTCTTCTGGATTATTGTGTATCCTTCCCTGATTCGTCAATCCCCTACCATATGACCATTACGCTACCTTAATCGTATACACAACACCACGGAGACTGAACCGCAAGCTTTGCTGGCTTGGTCGTCATTCTTAGCAGCCATTGTGCAGTTAAATTCTGTTTATTCAGTTAAATTCAGTTAAATACTGCAGCTGCCTACATGCGTAAGAGGCGAGCTATGATTAGAGCAACCAGCAACAAATCTCATTTCAAGCGGTGTAAGCCCTACATGGAACGCTGGTTTGGTGTGCCTGCTGGTGACTAGCAACCAACTTCCTGTTTACACTTGTATGCGCATGACCAGTGTGCATGAATGGTCATGTGACATGTTTTCGGTCGTGTAGCGTGGACAGAGATTGTTTCTGAAAAACAGCGGAAACGCCAGTGTGGACGAGGTTCATTTTAAACGTCGAAGCGCTGTTTTAAAACGAAAACGCACTAGTGTAAACAGGGCCTCAGCCTCTAGAGTTTAACAGAATGGTGCGGGGGAGGGGGGTTGGGGGGAACAAAAAACATCCAGCGAGCAGCAGTACTGCATGTACAAATGTCTTGTTGAGCGAGATCAGAGGTGAACGGTTAGACTGGTTCGAGCTGACAGGAAGTCTACAGTAACTCAAATAGCCACTCTTTACAACCATGGTGAGCAGAAAAGCATCTCAGAACGCACAACATGTTAAAACCTGAGGTGGGTGGACTACAAAAGCAGAAGGCCACATCAGGTTCCACTACTGTCAGCCAAGATCAGGAATCTGGACAGTTAAAGACTGGGACAAATCACGCTTGCTATACAAGGCCTAACATTCAATGATCTCTCACTAGTGTGGGTAAAAGGGAGATTGTGTCAGAAGCCCAGGATCTTGAGATAACATCACAGTCCTCGAGTCAAGTCTAAGACCAAGAACCAACTCTTTTAAAAATACGCTAGCAACACAATATTAGTTATTGGTTATTTAATATTAAATTCAGAAATGATCAGTACAAGAGATGTACAGAGTGGTATCACACCACTCCACTAGGAAACGTATTATTATTATTCCTTACATGTTAGCTACCACTTTTTAGCCTTGTCAGAAAGATTTCCAGGCAAACAAATCATGGGACTGAGCAGCATGTCTGCATTTTCAAATATCTCCCAATACTATTACGTGAGGCTTAACAGATAAAGCGCAACTGAGAAAAGTCTTTAACATAGCCTTCAGCAGGGTGCTAAGTGCTTTACCAGACACGCAAACCATCAAGATCTAACATATCGGATGTCGATTCTTGATTTCTCAGAAGAAACTATGTTCATGAGCAACTGTAGCGCTAACGGTAAACTCCTTCAAAGCATGCAAAAAGGATCTCCATTTTTGCATGATGTTTTACATGAGGGGAAGAAAAAAAAAAACACAAAAAAAACCATTAATGAAGAAATCTGTGCGGTGTGTGTTAAACCTCTGGGAAGGTTTTGATGTAAAAGCAATTGTTCTGCAAATCAGAGCCCGTTCCGTTCGTTACTCTGCATGAGTGAGACTTCAGATCTCCACATGTCTGAAAGGCCCTGTTCATACAAAAGATGCTTTTAATTACTGATGAGCAATTAAAATCATGTCAGCATTCTGCCACAACTAATCAAGAAACATTAATTAGAGAAGAAAACGCTACATTATGCGATGGGCCAACGCAATTTTTTTTTATTATTATGCAGAGGGAAGAAAAAAAAGAAAAGAAAAGAAAAAAAAAAAAAGCAAGAACGTGCTCACCTGCCTACACTGGAAGAGACCTGATGGCGATGATCTCACATCAAACCGATTGTAAAAACGGGGGCAGAGCAGACAATGTGAAGGCTTATCACAGCTTCGTGGATGGAGATAAAACCGAAGCTGGTGCATTCCTGGCTGAAGCTCAGTGCCGTTTTGAAGGCCAGCACTATTATCACGGAAGCGCGTCAGTAATGAGAAACAGCAAACACCGAGAAGAGCATTACTAAGCCTAATTCCAGTTTATTGGACATGTAGATCTCCTCGAAATACTGTGCTTAAACGATTACACTAAACAGATTTGCTACCTTGTTTTGTAACGTACAGGAGTAAAGTGGAAAAAAACCATGATACAAACCAGAAAATCGGTTCAACACTTTTCGATGTGCAGCATCAGCCACTTCGGTTTACAAGCCTAGACCATACTGCCATCAAAAATCGGAAAGCACTTAAGGAGTAAGAATTGAACAGTTCCTCCAGGAGTTTGCGATCGTAGAAAATTTATGCAAAAATCATGGAAACACAGCAATATTCGAAGGAGACGTGTGACAATGCACCATGTGATGTCATCATGTGTACAGCTAAAAGGCCTCATTTACCAACAAACATCACTGCAAAACAATTTCCTGCAATTGAGAAAAAAAAAAATTATAATTATATTACATATAGACAGAAATGGGTAAGCTCCCAGCGCAGCCAGATAATTCTCCTATGAGCAAAAAACATACATAAAAAACCACGAAAAGCGGTAAAATCCGAATAAACACCGGCAGCGATTTTACAAGATGGAGTAATTCATTACTGCTGAAGGGGATGAAGCTGGACACAGAATTAGCGACACTGCTCCTGGACAGTTTTGTAAATACAATAAATAAATAACTATCTACATAAAGCTTTGATCGTTGTTTGAATGACCAGTTTTGCAAATAGATTTGATTAGGGAAAAGGGAACGCGAAAGCAGTCTTGACCATTCTCAGAAATCAGCATGAGCAAAAAGTCAGAAGTGTGTGCTTAAAAATGATTCCATGATGGTCCTTGCTAAGGCTCATTCTAGTTGAACTCCACGAGCCAGGTTCTGGGGGTGGAGCTTTGGGTACATGGGTGGGAATAGGAGGCAGGAGTAACGTTAACCCAAGGAGAACCTGCAGCTAATCGGTGCAGCAGGTTACAATTGCTTTAGCAGTATCTTTCAGCACTCACCAACACATGCTTCCAAACATTCAAAGGAAATAGCTGAAGCAATTAAGCAGTTACATTACTTGCAAGGACACGATCTCTTAGCACCACTTCTCAGACAAAAAGATGGTGAAGAAATGTTTTGAAATGGTTGTTTATCGAAGAGTCAAAATTAGGATACGTCAATGCATGTTAAATTGAACAGAACTGAGCCGAATCATTACTGAATCAGGAGTGAATCGGATTGATTGTTGTTTAATATAGACTACGTTTACATGGACAGCATTAATCCAATTATTGACCTTATTCTGAATAAGACAATATTCCAATTAAGGTGTTTACATGAGTTGCTTTTAGAATACACCTTTCATGTATCTGTTTTACATGTTATAGAACATAGAGCGATTAACGGCACACGTCATCACGTCCCCACGCCACGCCGTACAACGTTCCCTCCAGAATTTCACGTATCAAGTTCGTCTTCGTTATGGTACCGTATACAGTTTTGGAGGTTTTTATTTTTCATTTTACGAAAGCTTCAAGTGCAGTTAATTATTTGTCATGCTATACGCGCAAATAGACGACTGCTTGAAGCCATGGGCTGCGTCCCAAACCGTGTACTTACTTACATGTGTTTCTCCTACTATATAGTAGGAAAGTACACGGTTTCGGACGGAGCCGTGCTCTTGTTTACTGTCAAAAGGTCGCGCACTGCTGTGTGTGTACGTGTCCTGTCACAGAATGCGGTGAAAACTCCCACACGATGTTAATAGTGTGATTAAGGTGTGTACATGTCTGTAATGCACGTCGATAATGCGACTAAATCAGGAATACTCCACACGTCTTAATTCCATTTGTGTTTACTCAGAGTATGACTTTAATCGGATTAAGGTCATCAATAATCGCTGTTTATATGGTAGTTTCTTAATCAGAGTATCATCTTCATCAGGCTAATCTCGGAATATTGTTGTCCATGTAAACGTACTGATAATTGTATCGTAACGCCTGTCGTATGACCTGAAAGACGGATGTTCACACTATTACATGTCACCATTTTCCTCGCATTCACTTGTACAGAGAATTAAGAAAACTGACCTGATAAAATGGATGTACATCTATAGAACCAATACAGTGAGTAATCTCTATGGATGGGTATCGTTA
Source organism: Ictalurus furcatus (assembly GCF_023375685.1). Taxonomy (NCBI): domain Eukaryota; kingdom Metazoa; phylum Chordata; class Actinopteri; order Siluriformes; family Ictaluridae; genus Ictalurus; species Ictalurus furcatus. The sequence continues at coordinate 11,120,890 of NC_071272.1, forward strand.
AAGTTTTAACAGTATTACTACTCTTACCAACACTGCTTATCGACCCGGTACTTTATGAAAAAGATAAATAAACTGAGAACAGCATTAACGTTGGTTTATTTTTTGAAATGTTAAATAAATACGATAATCATTTTTAAAACAAATAGAAAATATGTTGGCTGCGTAATGTCGTCTCACCCGAATGGAATCAACGTGAGGTAAGCAAACCAATTATTTGACATTTATTTTAAAATGGTGTGAACAACGTCGATTCAACAGGACTTTAATGAGCAAAAAGATGTCGGATTAATGTCAGAGATGAACGCTGTCAGAGATGTGACGCAGTTAGAGACCTGGATGATGCGATGATTGTATGTCGTCGTTATTTGGGAGGGCTGCTAGCATACACACCTGACGTAGATGGGGAACCAGAGACACGCTAGCTAGGCAGTGGAAAACTTCTTATTTCTGTCTGCACATAATGCACTTTTGAAAGATGCTTTGACGGCCTGCTCGTGTTTCTGCCCTTACAAGCAAAAATCTTGTTTCACCTGTGGCAACGAGCGCTGTCTGCATCAGCCCTAGTGAAGTGTAACCACGCTTCTGAACATTTGCTTCTCTCCACCATCCTCACTCTGTGTATTAAACGGGAGCTTTCGTGTTGTGTGCACGCGCTCACTGTTGCGTGCACAAGAGATCTCACTTCTGGATTGCGAATAACGAAAATGCAGACTTATGTGACTTAGGAGGTGTTAATATTATTTCAAATTAGAAATTATTGGTGAGATAAAATGTGCAAGATAACATTTACGTAGCAGTAAATAGGAAACACAGTTTATTAATTTCTCCGGTACCGAAAGTGTCAGAGCTTATCGATACTATGGTCTTTCAGAATTTAGCACCAGGGCCAGTTTAATACTGGGTTTTGATACCCATCCCTAGTAATATCAATATAACTCAAATCATGCTGCACTGTAAATATTAGCTTAATCACCAAAGATGCATGCACGGTAATTAAGCTCATTTTGCGCAAGTGAACAATACAAGTTATTAGGGCTGCAAAAATTAATCAATAATTAAAATAATGGACAAGAATTTCATTATGGATTAGTCGGGTCTGTGACTGTCAGTGACGTCACTTCACGACGGTGAAAAACGCATTCCTATGAATAAAGCCATGTGAAAAACAGCGGCGGTCACAGAGTGAGCTGCTGCGGGAAAAGTGCATGATCCAAGTCGTCCAAAAGAGGAGAATGTTTTATATTAAGCGCTTCAAACAAACTCGTAAGTGTATTAACGTGGCTTGTCTTGTCAGATGCTGAGACAGATGCGTGTGCTGCTTAATGTGTTCTAGACATGTTTTCTTCAGCGAAGAAATGACATGTTTACCTTTATATCCTTATCTGTAAATGTTAGAAATTCACACCAGTATTTCCATTTAACATAAAGACTCATCCTGACAGCGAGCGAGTCTCCGTTACACTTCACTGAATGAGCGCGAGTCCACGCATACGCGTCAATCAAACGGCGTGCAATAGAAAGGAAGTGCAATAACTCTGACTAAAATATTCATTTTGATCAGATATGTTGTTTGATGCTATATTTAGCGATATTTAGAAACTAAAGTAACAGTGTTTTTATGAGAGCAGTAACTGTAACAGGGTTAGAACATGTAATTGTATAGAAATATAAGAAGTGTTGTACATTTACAGAATAAAGAAACATGTTACTGTGTTCAGACGAGTGAATGTGTGTTACTGCAGAACATTCAACCTCTCACCAGTTAACACTTAGTTTGTGCTTTTCTTTTTCAGCATTTACATTTTATTAAAACCTTTTTCATAATCTTCAATTTGCACAATGTTTGAAGGACAACATTGTGCAGAATGTGAAATGGTTTTTTGTGGGAAAAAACAACAACCAGAAAACAAACATTTAATCCAACGAACGAATCAATCGAAGAAATAATCGACAGATTAATTGATTTCAAAATAATGGTTAGTTGCAGCCCTACTAGTAATTACGATCCTTAAGAGAAGAAAAATGAGAGGGAAAAATGAAAAGAAACCAAACTATAACCGGTTGATTAACATTTATAGCGTTATGTAAAAATGATACATTTGTCAGTTTTCTGAACCAAAGCTCATTACGTGGGGCCTCAACTGCCCCGATCGTCACAGGAGCAATGCAGATTCAAATGATTTCCTGTCTCTCCATTATGCAACAGCCTTTTATAAATAAACTTCCAGCAGTACGTGGAGCCGAGAGCTGTGTTCAGCAGACAGCTAGCATGAGAGAGACAGATAGAGAGTTATAAGGAAAGCAGTGGGAGTCTCGGAGAGTGTTCGGATTCCCTCTCCCCTGTCCAATTTTTCTGATTGCTCACGGCGGACTTTCCCCGTTATCATAAGGGCTAAACCCTGTAGTGCTGCACAGCACGAGCGGAAGAGTATTAGCAGAGCTACAGATTGGAAGGCCGTCTGAGGTCATCTGGTTTCAAAAGACTATCAAAGATGGGGGGGGTTGGGGTGTGTTACCCTCGGGAAAACATGATCAGAATATTCCCAGCGCTGTACCCGACACGCTCTACGTTTTGGTCATCTTCTGAAAGAGGATAAAAATGGTGAGGACGCAAGTATTGACCTAACTAGAACCAAATCACTTCAGTGCAGAAGTGCAGTATGAAAGAACTGCGTATCCTCTAACAGGCATGCAGAGAAAAACACCACGCAGGCTCAAAGTTCACCTCTTACAGGCCCGAGCTATAACCTCAGCCAGTCTGTAAGCTTCCATTACTGACTCAAGGTCTTCCACTGCGTTACCTCTGGCATCTAACAAAATTTTCACTTTCTTCATTGAAAGGCTGCGTTTGATTTTTCTCCAATCTGAGCCATTCATTTCTAGCCCCCCCCCAGGGGACAAACTAGGCAGAGGCGTTCGTGTGTATATACATATATATACATATATATACATATATATATATATATATATATATATATATATATATATATATATATATATATATATATATATATATATACACATATACACATATACATATATGTGTGTGTGTGTGTGTCTATTCAAAGAGCTCGTCTTTTCTCACTGTTGAGTTTGTTAACCCGTTCAGCCTTCCGGATAAAAGAAATGTGAGAACCTCTGTTGTTGTCCAAACGTTGGTGTGCGTGCTTGCAAAAAAAAACAGGTACTTGATACAGATTCTGCCATCCAAAAAAAGACCTTAAAGTGCTTTACAGCCTGTTTTGATTTTGCACTTAAACGCTTTGAGGACAGTGTGCTTTGTCTGTGCTACATGACCCATTTCCTTTAGCAGGTTTAAAACTCAAACCTCTACCAACTTATCTTTGTCTTATAAGCTACTTAAAAATCCTTAACACTCTCCTTACTTCATCAGCACTTCAAGTGTTCAGTGCTTAATGTAGCTGAGGATTATTTCTCAGGCCGCCTCGTAACCAGAACAGCAAAGCGACATCGTTGTGTTATAAACACACTGTGACCTGACCTCAGTGACCCGACATCATGACCCCAAAATGTACACTCAGCGGTCAGGTTTGGGTTTAGATCACAAGAATACATTTCTGTATTAATTGGTGAAATAATTGGTGAATTTCACTAATTCAAGTAGTTTTCCGGAAAATAACTAAATAACTAAATACAAATATAATAATAATAATAATAATAATAATAATAACAACAACAATAACATACACACAAAACTCTCTGGAAATTGCATCGCAAATTTTGAAAAAAGCCACAGCAAATTCAAGCATTTTGTCTGCAACAATCACAAAAAAACCTCTGAAATCCTGTACAGAGTGACTAGGGATGGGTGATACTACACACTTAAAGGGACAGTTCGTTCAAAAATGAAAATTGTGTCATCATTTACTCGCCCTCATATTGTTCCAAAACAATGACTGACTTTCTTCTGTGGAACATAAAAGAAAATATTTTGAGAAATGTCTGTGTTTTTTTGTCCTTACAATGGAAGTCAATGGGCGCCAAAACTATTTGGTTCCCAACATTCTTCAAAATATCTTCTTCTGTGTTCCGCAGAAGAAAGAAATGCATACAGATTTGGAACGACATGAGGATGAGTCAATGATGACAGCATTTTCATTTTTGTATGAACTATCCCTTTAAAACTACATCGCGATATTACATAGTATTTTATTTTCTCTAAGGATATAAACAATGATACGAAAACAGTAACATTCAACACTATCTTCTTGGTCGCAAGTCACATCAGCGCACGGTTTTAAAAGCCGTGCGAACACAAACATCAATCCAAAAACGTAAAACATAATCCTGACCATCATCAAATACTAAACGATACCGATTAAATAGGCTAAAAAATAGAATACGCAATTTATTCAGAAATTTAATTCCAGTGAAAATGCAAGCACCAATACTCGCAGAATTCTTAATCTAACATCTATCTTATGCTGTGCTTGTTATCGTTCTACATGTGACACGTTCTACACAACTTTAGCCAAGATTTCCCAATCGCCAACTTTTTTTGGCACTCGCAGTCTTCCCTGTGCACATTCCTATGATGGATGGTGAACCCTCTGCAACTAGCCAGAACAGCACTAAGAAACCGCCTATGAGAGTCTGAAAGGAAATTAAATGTATTTGCTGTCATGCGCAGCAGCTCCCTGAATCCAGTTGATCCATTATTCATCCATTAGTGTAGGAGCGAGAGGGAAAAATGTAATCACAATAACAATGCTGCTATAAGAAATGTAGGGCTGCAACAACTAATCGATAATAATCAGTAATTAAAATAATGGACAATGAATGTCATTATGGATTATCCGGGTCTGTGATTGTGGATAACCCCGTCAGTGACGTCACTTCACGACGGTGAAAAACGCATTTCTATCGATAAAACACGTGAAAATCAACGGAGGTCTCAGAGTGAGCTGCTGCGGGAAAAGCACACGATCCAGGTCGCCCAAAAGAGGAGAACGTTACTGTGTTCAGACGACTGAATGTGTGTTACTGCAGAACATTCAACCTCTCACCAGTTAACACTTAGTTTGTGCTTTTCTTTTTATAGTTTATCATTTTAATATAGTGATTTATCTTCTGCTTTAAAGCTTGTGGACAATCAGTTGTTTTTGTTTTCAAAATATAATAATATTTGTAAAAATTCTTTGCACAATGTATAGCATAGTCCACATAGATACATTTAATACCTTTTTCATAGCCTTCAATCTGCACAATGTTTGAAGGACAACATCGTGCAGAATGTGAAATAACATGTTTTTTCAAAATGCAGAATTTTTTTGTAAAAATGGGCCTTTTAATCCAAACTAATCGATTATTCAAAGAAATAATCGACAGATTAATCGATTATTAAAATAGCTGTTAGTTGCAGCCCTAAAGAAATGTAATAAGAATAGCTTTAGTACAGCTACTTCTTTGCACTCTTTGCAGAACAGACAAGCCTCAGTGACTACGTTTACATGGACAGCAGTAATCTAATTATTGACCTTACTCTGATTAAGATAATAACGTGATAAAGGTGTTTACATGAGTCGCTTTTAGAATACTCCTGTCATGCTCCCGTTTTACATGTTTTAGAACATAATTAGATTAACAGCCCGCGTCATTATGTCACCGCGCCACGCCTTCCGACATCCCTCCAGAATTTCACGTATCAACATACAGTTCGTCTTCGTCATGGTACCGTATACAGTTTTGGGTGTTTTTTTTAACGAACGCTTTAAGTGCATTTGTCATGCTATACATGCTAATAGACAACTGCTTGAAGCGGTGGGTGTGTCCCAAATCGCGGAGCTACCGTCTATATAGTAGCCGAGATACATGTATTTTTCCCCACTACAGGCCTATAGTAGGAAAGTATGCGATTTGGGACACAGCCGAACTCTCTTGTTCGCCGTAAAATGTAAAACTGCCGTGTGTGATCGTGTCCTGTTGCAAAATGCGGTGAAAACTCTCACACGACGTTCATAATGTGATTAAGGTGTTTACATGTCACTACTACACGTCCATAATGCGACTAAAACAGGAGTACTCCACCTGTCTTAATTGGATTATTGCTTACTTCGATTATGACCTTAATTAGATTAAGGTAAGTAAAAATTGCTCTTTACATGGTAGTTTCTTAGAGTATGGTCTTGATCGGATTAAGAGTGGATTATTGTTGTCCATGTAAACGCAGCTATTGTCTTCCTGTCAAAACCTTCGTCCACATTATTGTCTTATTTCTTGTTCCATATCAAACATGGACCAGGTCACAGAGTCACATGATAGACAGCTGTCGGGATTATTTTTTGTGAGAAAGCGGGATTCATAGTGTACATAGTGTAGTGTGCACACCCCTAAATCTACCAAACAACTGATCGCAAGAATACTCCGCATTAAAGGAATATTACAGTGTTGTCCAAACTAATATTGAATATTATAGGTCCTTCTTTTTTTTTTTTAGTTTATTTACAAAATTCAACAGCTCGGGTATATCAGGTATCCGATATACCCGAGTCTCTAATACACAGGTTTGTATTGTTTTCCCTAAGGCAGCAGGTTCCTACAACACGCTATTGTTTCTATAGTAACAACTTACACAGCAACTTGTATGTTGTTAAGTTTTCATTGAGGAGACGTTTAGTTAGTGCTTTTTGGAATGAGTCTCCAGTGTCAACACATTGTAATGATCAGAGGTAAAGCTGTAACTTTATGTTTCCCGACACAGTTAAACTTTACAGCATGTTCTTTATAACAAGCTGCATCCTAAATATCGTAAAAACAACTATCTCCCGTGTGTTTGTGGAGTTACGCCATACGCGTTTGAGCCGAGCTCGACCGTCAGCGGCGCGGTTGGTGACGGAGAGCCGCAGGTTCATGAGTGTTGGGTATAACAGTCTGGAGTGTGCTATTCCACTCAGAACACAGTGATTACAATGTTTGATTTGTTACTGAACGCCAAGTCACACATTTTAACGGTTTATAGTTAGATTTAATGTTGCTGAACACCCGAGAGACAAGTTATTTCCTGTTCTTGCTTTTGTTATAGCCGCGATAAACACTCATTCCCTCACCAGACTTCGCTCTCTTTTTTCCTCCCTCTCTCTCTCTCTCTCTCCATCTCTCTCTCCCTTTCCACAGTTTGTCATTTTACCAAGAAACCCATCTTGAAGACTTTCCTGTGCTGGTAAACTTCGCGACGCATCGTAACTGTTACAAAGTGCTTACAACCAAAACTCGTTCCACATACGTTAAATGCGTCTTAACAAAAAAACCTCACCACATCAATGATCCCAATTGGATCAATTTGTCAACAAACACCATTTTTAAATCTGTTTATTACATTTAGATTACGTGGCCGTACAAGTCCCTGTGTATGAGCTGTTACTACAGGAAGAATAACGGATCGGAACAAGTGCATTAATATCAAAATATCATTCACGTTACAGCCAGAACTACTTTCCGAGCCGTGATGTTATACAAAAAAAACAAAAAAACAAAAACAAACACCTTCTGACCAATCAGATTCCAGCATTTAATTGCAGTGTGGTATAAAATTACATTACTGACTTTTAGAGATCGAAGTACTGAATCACAGAAATTCTATTAATAAAACAACCAACAAAAAAATACCACAAGAGAAAAAAAAAAAAAAGAGCCTTTTTTCCCCCCAACCAAGGCATACTTGGAAAAGGGAAGAGTATCTGGGAAGGCACACAGTCAAAAACACACAGACGAACCATGTTTACTGCTAATAATCTGCTACTGTAAAGCAATACCACCCCAGGGGGCGGGACAAACATTCTAGAACGCATTTTACTGGACGAGCACAAGACTAGTACAGGACGAGTCATTAGCTCCGTTTGCATCCACGTATTTTTCTGTGTTTTCGGACATCGCATAAAAACATTTAAAAAGCACTCCATGGAAACACCAGATGCGAATAAAATCTCCAAAATGCTCACAAAAAAAAATAAAAACCCTTACATGATTCGATAAGAAGGCATGCGCATCAACTACAATGAAAACACATTTACCTTAATTCCTTGACAAGAATCCAAAAATAAATAAATATATATATAAATCATGTGACTTTGCCTAGACAGATCACGCAATTGGATAATTGGCTCATAAAAGAATGAAGCGAGATGCGGCAGTTTCCCCAGAAGCTTCCCTGGATTTGCTCTGTTGAACACACAGGATGGATACGGTGCTTTATTTGCAAACGTTTTATGCGATAGAACAATTTTTCCACATAAGCTGAAATTGAAAAGCCAGGGTTTCATTTTTCATTTTCCTGCAAAATGACAAACTAATTTGCTTTTTTTACTTTTGTATTGTTGTCCACAACACTAACGCTCAGAAGCACTCATTGAAGAAATCATTTTTAAAATGTACATTATATTCATGCTTCCAGGTGAAAGACACGGACTAAACGTACAAACAAAAAAAGTACAATAATCAGTCGCTCCAGGATTTTGTGATTTTTGCGATCGCAGAAAAATCCAGCAAACGCCGCAATATTCGGAGGAGCTTGCAATTTTTTTGAATTACCGCAGATTTTGGCCAAAAACGCGTTACGTGACGTCACTACAACGTGCATTCAGCCAAAGCCTTCTTCAATTCACGTTCCTTGAACATGAGTACAGCTAAAAGGTCTCATTTACCAACCAACATCACAGTGAAAGACCATGCAAAACAATTTGGTGCGATTGCGATTTTGTGAATTCAAGTAGTTTCCCACAGAGAAAAGCACAAAACGACTTGAACGCAAATTTTGCAAAAGAAAAGAAGTAAAACAATCTGCAACAATCACAAAAAAACTCTGCAAAACCCTGTACGAGATATATACACATGTGCATATATATATAGATAGATAGATAGATAGATAGATATCTGAGCGGCTGTGGCTCAGGTGGTAGAGCGGGTTGTCCACTAATCGTAGGGTTGGAGGTTCGATTCCCGGCCCACATGACTCCACATGCCGAAGTGTCCTTGGGCAAGACACTGAACCCCAAGTTGCTCCCGATGGCAAGTTAGCGCCTTGCATGGCAGCTCTGCTACCATTGGTGTGTGAATGAGACACAGTGTAAAGCGCTTTGGATAAAAGCACTATATAAGTGCAGACCATTTACTATATATATATATAGCTATATTTTATTTTGAGTGTGTCGAAAGAAGTTTGGGGTTCTTATATTTCTAAAAACCTTGCTGTAGTGTTGTTTAACCGTTAAAGGTTCCACTAAGGGGACAACCTGAACATGTACACGAGGAAGAAAAGGAAGAAGAGGAAGAAGAAGGAGGAAGAAGAAGGATGCTGCAGTTAAACCTGCTGTAACAGTTCTTTAAACAGAACCACCTCAGCGACAAGAAACTTTCGCACCTTTATTTCTGAGAGTATAGGACACAATACAATACAACTGGAAACACACAACAAACCTGAGGTGAAGCATTTAAATAACTGTTAGACATTATATTCTGCTATACCCTTTCTTTGGTTTTAATGGGATTCGTATTGGTTTTAATGGAAACTGTAACAGGTCTCTACTGGTATTTTGTTGCCTTTTATTGGTGACATGTTATGGATACCATTAAGGACCAATAGTAGTAATGGTTTTAATGGTTAACAGCTGATGGTTTGTAATGGTATTTGTAGTGGAAACCATTAGAATTTCTGTAATGGTTTGTGTTGGGGGGGGGGGGGGTTCCCCAGCAGGATAATTACTTCAGGTTCATTTTGAAACACAGCTAAATGTGAACCTTGCTAAGCTATCTAACTTAGCAAATTAGGTGCTAGGAGCTAAACTCGACAGCTACTATACAGATACAAACTTATCACGGGGCGGTTATAACCTAACCTATAACCATATTCTTCTAATATGTCAGTTATTTTTACTGAACAGTAAAAAGTAAAGTCGAGGTTGTGTAACGGTTTAGAGTTCGCTAGCTAAGTGCTAGCTCATTTAGACCCGTTTAACCAGTTAATGTTAACACAGGGAGGAAAGAAAAGTAACCACGCTGACAGACAGCTAGTTAGTCTAGTTATTTCTACTAACTATGAAACTATCTGTTATTAATCTCGAGTCATTTAAAACTGCAGCTGGACAGTTAGGTAAGTGTTAAGCTTGCAGCTCCCGGCAGTGCTACTCATATCTAGCTTTCCTCAATCCACATGGATTCCTTCCGGTTACTGCTGCGGCTGCTGCTAGTTAGCTCGTTCAAAAAAAATCCAGGTTATTGTGTTGTATTTGTTAATCTAGTGAGCTAGTTAGCAATCTGGTCTGCTAATCTCGGTTTGAGATTTGTTGTGTTGCTCAGACGCCTACTAGCAAGGAGGCTAGCTAACGTTAAATATCCATTAGGATCAAAATCCATGTTTAAAAAAAACAGCCAGGCATGCACTCACCCTTTCCCCGCTGTAGAGCAGTAATGTAGTAATGCAGGACTGTGAATCCGGTCTGGTTCTGGGTCAATTAATGATTTAAAAGCGCACTGTACTGCCTGCGTGTCAGACTCTGAGCTGAAGTGCAGCGACCCGGGTTTTAATGTGGAGCTGTTTCTCTGCTGCTGGCACAACACAAGATAAACTCGTCTCTCTCTCTGCCCCTCTTTCTGTCTCTTTCTGTCTTTCCTCCACACTGATAGCAGTACACTATAGCAGCCGCTAGAGGACGCTCACACCCCTCGTCGTCGTCGTCGTCATCATCATCATCACTACCAACACCTAGAACTAAAACCTTTTGTTTTTGTTGTTTGTTTTTTACTTATTCAATGCCAGAGCAGTGTATACTCTAGGAAGTAATGAAGTATGTAAGTATAACACTAAAAGCAATGACTGGTGAAGTGAATCACACTGATTATCTCGTTACAATGGTACCTGTCAAGGGGTGGGATATTTTAGGCAGCAAGTGAACAGTCAGTTCTTGAAGTTGATGTGTTGGAAGCAGGAAAAATGGGCAAACGTAAGGATCTGAGACATTTTGACAAGTGCTAGATGACTGGGTCAGAGCATGTCCGATACGGCAGGTGTTGTGGGGTGTTTCCGGTATGCAGTGGTTAGTACCTACCAAAAGTGGTCCAAGGAAGGACACCCAGTGAACCGGTGACAGGGTCATGTATGCCCAAGGCTCACTGATGCACGTGGGGAGCGAAGGCTAGCCTGTCTGGTCCGATCCCACAGAAGAGTTACTGTAACACATATTGTTGAAAAAGTTAATGCTGGTTATGACAGAAATGATTCAGAACACACAGTACATCACAGCTTGCTGCGTAACCGCAGCTCGGTCAGAGTGCCCCTGCTGACCCCTGTCCACCACTGAAAGCACCTACAATGGGCATGTGAGCATCAGAACCTGACCATGGAGCAATGGAAGAAGGTGGCCTGGTCTGATGAATCATGTTTATTGTTACATCATGTGGATGGCCGGGTGCGTATGCGTCGCTTAAAGCTCCTGCTCCAGTGCTCAGCAGCGGCAGCTTGGTGGTGCTGGGATTTGAACTCACAGCCTTCAGATCAGCACTCCGATTCATTTAGCTACCACTGCTCATAGGCAGACTGACTGTGCTACATTCCCCTTAGGAGTTTTGCATGTTCTTCCCATGTTTGCACAGGTTTCCTCTAGGTTCTCTGGTTTCTTTCTACTGACCAGAAAACATGCTGGTTATGCAAAATTGTCCTGACTTTTCACCACAGGAGAATTTACCCTTGCTGAGATGCCCGTCCATGGCAGAGGCACTGTTTACCGACATTCACACACTCATTCACACATAGGGGCAATTTAGCATAGGTAATCCACCTCCACCAGTCCAGGGAGGAAACCTGAGAACCTGGAAGAAACCCACACAAACATGGGTTCATGTGGGTTTCAGGTTTATTTGGTATATACTGATTTACAAACGAGCATCTTAACATTATTAGAGGAACTTTATTAGTGTGTTTATTAGCCTGAGTGTGTAAAAGTGTGTGAATGATGTCCATGGTGTATCCAGGAACAGGCTCCGGATTCACCTAGTCCTGACCAGGATAAAGTGCTTCCTGAAAATGAATAAACAAATGATGATGATTTCATATGATAATGTGAATTTAATTTCTCTGATTTAAGTAGCGTATAAACTTACCATTGTGTGTTTTTTGTTTTGTTAGTTTAAAAAAATAAATAAAATAAATTCTGATAATAAGACACAGTGTGGAATAGTTCACCAGCTGGAAATGTGTTAATAATAAAGAGTGTGGTTTGCATGTATTAGCCTACATTTCATGTCAGGTCTAATTAGTGTCAAGACGTTCTAATAACTTGCAGTGTATAATTAGACCGCTTTGTATTTGGAAACACGACTGGTGGTAAAAGAAAATGACTAGTGTAGCCCACACCTCCTCACATAGGAGTCTTTTAGTGAACATTCAAAGGTTTAAGGAAATCCTTTTCTAACATATTAGAAAACTGACTGAAATACAGAAACACACACATACATCATTCCTCATCTTATCATGAGTTTTACTAAACTATTAAACATTCTACACGCATTTATTCACAGAGATAAAGTTAAAGCTCAGCGGCTGGTTAAGGGTAAAAGGAAGGTTAAGTCTGAAATTTGTTCAAATCTCCAAGCAATAAAAGTACAACAAACAATAGTTCATATTTCATGCAGTGTATGAGAACATGCAATATAAAAACAATTTGGCAGAAAGTCTCTGAGGGAGGAAGAAAGAAAGAAAGAAAGAAAGAAAAGATTGAAGCTATTAAACTGGGATGTGATTCTCAGTCATCAGATCTAACCAGTGACCTTCATTTCCCACTAATCTTAGATTTTTATGTATTGCTATGTATAATGATATGTGCAATGGAATACGACAGCTATGTTTCCAGGATATTTTATGTATTTTCTCATTTCAAATTATTTTGTGTGGATAGAAATTACGGCTTTACATTTATAGTTCTTGAAAGTTAGGTTGTTGTTGTTGTTTTTTTGTCCTTCAATATATCTGTCTGATTCCAACATCAAATCATGCTGAAGGTCTGTGACTTATCCAAGCTGAGGCTCTACTGATGATTGTGTTCTTAATATCAAAGAAACATATTTTGTACAATCATGAGTTGAGAAATTACTGTGTGGTTTGAAGTACACATCACTTTTTTACATTGTTAGCTGTAACATAAATAACATAAATAAATAAATACAAATCCATTGATCTCCTTATGATTCACGGACAGACCCACACACCCTTGAAACTCATTCTGAGGATCATGAACTTGAACCAACCAACCAATCATAATAACTGGTATAAACCCATTCAGGACAGATTTCTTTTCATGATTCTATCTTTTTTTTTTTTTTTTTTTGGATTTTATAAATAATCCTGATAAAATTGACTGTGCTTGAAATTTTACGATAGATATCAACCAAATATTTATTTATGTATGTATGTATGTATGTATGTATGTATGTATGTATGTATGTATGTAAAAAAATGTCAAAGTTTTGTTTATGTTTCAGAGTTTTACGAAAGCCACAACATAACTCCAGGAATGTCCTCTGATTGCTTTTTCTTTTAAAAATGAAAATGTTTTGTAACCTTTTTTAACAGCTTTAATTCCAAAGTCTGCGCTCACAACTAACAAACATGAATGTACACTGACGTCACTCTGCTCCCAAACACTAGATGGCGAGATTCCTTTTCAAACCTGCTGATACACTAGCTGTATTCAAATAACCACCTACTGGATGTTTGGTGCACTATCTACTGCGTATAAGCTATTATTTCACACCCTATATAGTGCATAAACGTTCAGTAGTAGTGTTATTTGGTATTCATCCAGTGTTACCGCTGATTTGAGGAGGAATCCCAAATAACTACTTAGTTTATACTTAGTGCGCTACCTAGGGTGTGAAGTAATGGCTTATACACCCTAGACAGTGCACGTATATAGGGAGGAATGTGACATTTGTATTTTGGCCAGTAAACGACGAGCAAAAAGCACCTAGAAGAATGTTTTTTTTCTTCAACTCTAGTATTCGGTATTCTAAAATGGCTTGCTGGGGAAAACATCTGGGAAAATGCACCGCCCCCTAATAAACTATCTAAAAAATACTGGGATAAGTGAGAGACTTTAGTAATCTAGTAGGAATATATAGTATATAGTTATTTATCTCTTTATTTTCTTTTATTTATATAGTATTGTTTCGGTATTATTATTATTATTCCGTTTTATTTTATTTTTTCTGCCAATCCAGTGGTTTTCAAAGTGGGGGCCGCCAGGGGGCGCCCGGGGGGCCTCAACAATTTGGTGTACCCATCCCACCCACTAGTATGTTTTCTTTTTCTCACTCTCAGACAGCCACGCACACACACACCCACACAATCAATTCCTAATGTAATGTAATGTAAAGATGTAAGATGGGGGCTATATTCAGAAGTCTGTATTTTAACGTGTTTTAAAGACAACTTGCAAAAGGGGGGCCTCGGTCAAATTTTAATGCCATTTGGGGAGCCCTGCCCTGGAAAAGTTCGGTAAACTCTGTGCCAATCTACTGCCCACACTCCAGTCCAGTAGGTGGCGGTAATGCACCTTTAGCTGGTTTGCCAACCACCATTAAAACAAGAAGAAGAAGAAGAAGAAGAAGAAGATTCTAAAATGGCGACTTCCTTAGGCTCTAACACGTACAACAGACAGAATTGGGAGGACTCTGTAAGTATATTAGACATTTTCTATTAATAAAATTTCAGTTTATTATCGCAGTTTTAGCGATATATATATATATATATATATATATATATATATATATATATATATATATATATATATATATATAATGTTTACCACAAAACTGTGTGGATAATCGTCTAGGGTTGTCTCTCAGCTAGCAAGCTGTTGTAGCCGGCCTAGTGCGTTAGCAAGCTAACGTGCTGCTAATGTAAGCTAGTTAGCTCATTAACTAAAACTAAATAAAAATTTAAAAAACTCGTTAAAACCAATGAACACTACGTATAACCAAATACTTAAAAAACACGTACTCAATTTGTTTTAACGTATTTACGTTATTTTATATAGTGTGGCTGTAAATGGTAAGTAAAGCCTTAGCTAACTCGCATAAAAGCATTAGTATTAGCTAGCTAAATAATAACGCTTTAAATTATGAAATGTATTAAAAACAATATCCATGCTTCTTTGTTATTATAAACTGCTGAAAATATTTAACAATTCTGTAATTTTTACTATACGTTTTAATTCCAGTGTCTTGATTATTATTATTTTTTTTACATTTCCAGACCATGTGTATACACACCGCATGAAAACGTTCATTTTGGGCATTATTTTTTATGGAAAGAGGGAATGCGTTTCTAAGTATGTTTTAATTCACTCATTAACATTTTAGGTAGAAAACAGAAAATGGTACACTGTTAACATTCAGTACAAACAATTCCAGCTCTAACTTTTAAGCAGGTTGTTATTTCTATGTAAACTGCTCATTAAAGGTGTAATAGTCGTTTTTAAATGTATTACTTGTACAAAATAACCAGCAAAATATCTCGAACATGAAAAATAATTGTTTAAGTCGTGGTCTCAGCACAAGTGTATTAAGTGTCTGAGAAAACCCGTTTGGAAAGCTGATTTCCGGTCCGGAAGGCTTTCTTGTGTTTGGATCGGCTTCCTGTCAGTTATTTTGTAGATGCTCTAGATCAGAGGTTCTCAAGCTTTTGTAACTAACTAAACCCTCCCAAGCCTCCCCTATCGTGTGTGTGTGTGTATATATATATATATATATATATATATATATATATATATATATATATATATATACACACACACACACATATACATACATATATACATACATATATATATATATATATATATATATATATATATATATATAAAATCTATATGTATGTATAGATATATATGTATGTGTGTGTGTATATATATGTGTGTGTGTGTGTGTGTGTATATATATATATATATATATATATATATATATATATATATATATATATATATATATATATTTTGCTGTTGTGTTTTTGTACTTTTTCTTATTACTTTTCATAACTTTTATGATTTTTAAAAAAATAACTATTACGACTTTTATAAAACTATATAACGGACAGGTATGGAACATGAATGATCAAAAATGTTTCTGAACACTTGCTGCTTTGAACAAGAGAACTAGGCTGTAATAATGTGGACTATTTTACATGTAAAACATGTTCCATTACATTCATCTTGCATTCTAAAAACATTCGCATAAGAATGATGTAAATTGGGACGAAGGTCGTGTCTGGTTGTCCATGATGTTGTTAAATCTCCGGCTCTCAGACACTCACTGAACAGAGCAGATGCAGAGAGAGGGAAAGCGGGAAAGCAAGACCTCGTGCTTGCAGGACAGTACTGGTGATTTTTGGAAAGTTGTTAAGGTTTGTCCAAAAAGTTTAGTTTTGTTGCTAGGTGCTTTTTTTTTTTTTTTTTTTTTAACTTAAAAAAAAAGTTTCTAAGTTGGCAACACTGGTCTTCACTGACAGCTAGGTAAAAGACCGGCTAAGATCTGCTTCTCCCCAGCAAAGAGAAAATACAGACGGAGAGGGAATGTGGGGTTTTTCATTTATGCGTATTCTATTTGAAAAGCGATAAAATGCAGAGTACCCAAATGATGCCCTGTCTGTGTTTTTTCTTTTTTCTTGAAAACAATTTGCGCCCCCCTTCCAATCTCTCTGCACCCCCCCCCCCACCTAATCTTGAGAAAAATGTTACCTTTAAAACGGCAAAAGCCATAATAACATGCTGTAGCAGGTTAGAAAACTAAACGGTGTACTACTGAAAATGAATTAATGTCATATTCATTTTACTGCATGAAGCTTAATTAAAATAATGTTTTTTAAAAAGCAAACCAAATAACTGGAAAAATAACAATTATGAACATCAAGAATGTACACACATTTTATACAAATTAAGTTTGTTCTTGCATGATGTCCACGTGTGGACCGATGATTTCATAGATAAAAAAAATCTTCAGTGGGAACTAGGGAATCCAAAACCCCCCCAACATTAGTGAAACTAATTAAGGACAAACCAAGCCTGTTAGTGGTATAATACAATGCTGTTCTCTGTATCTGTCTGTTTAGTGCTCCAAATATTCATGTAGAAATGGACTCAGAAATGGCAGCAGTGTCTTCTGGATGGGTCTTCTGGCTCAGACAACTCCTCGACCTCAGCTACATCTCTCCAGTTCATAATTGCTTTCAGCTAGAGATGTTATTTCAATCCAGCTTTTGCCGTTATACTGTTTTTTTTCTTTCTTTTTTTTTTGGAGGGTAGGGGCACCTTGAAATTGTCAAAGAAATGTTGTTAGTTCTGTTAGGCAGTTATTAATGATGAATCTACAGTGTAAATGCATCATGGAGCACTACTTGTTTTAATTAATGAATGTGATCTTTTTTTTTTGGTCCTGCGAGCTTCATATCTGACCGCCGCTCACATGCACTCAGACGAAAGTAAAACCTTCTGCTTTGTTAACGTGGAAACATGCCTCTATTCTCAACACGATGCTTTGTGAACATTTTTGACAAGCTTTTTAAAAAAGGAGTAATTAGTGTGCCTCCTATTATATCCGTTTGGAACACTTTGTTCTTTGCAAATAACGTGTCCTGGAGTCCGATATTTAAATCTACTTTCTTACATGGTCAGATGGTTGGTTATTAGATAGTAGATGACTGTTATTAGATATACTAAATATGTTTCATCTCTATACCAATGAGCCATCATGAATTGACTAATCATGATTATTGTTTTACATTGGAGTAATGGTCTGCTGTGGTGGTTTGAACATGCTGATTCACATTTTAAAGGCTCATGATCTTAAATCAAAGCGTGTCCTGGAGTGTAGACTTAAAAAAACTTTAATATTTCTATAAAGTTTTTTAAGAATATAAATGAGAGAAAACCACTAAGTGGGTGTGTCTGTGTTTATTGGTAGCTTAATGTTGTGGGGTGGGGGGGGGTGTTCCAGTGTTGCTCAGCTGTGCACAAGGAAATTAACGCTGTGTTCAAATGACAGGAAATGATACCACCTGAAGTCTCATATAATGGGCTCTCCATAGGACGATGTATATGCAGTAAAGAAATTTCTGCTTGCTCTATTCAGTCTTTCCACGTCTAAACACTGAACTACATCCTTTTTGTCTTTTCTCAAACAGGACTTCCCTATTCTCTGTCAGACATGTTTGGGAGAGAATCCATACATCCGAATGGTGAGTATGTAGATTTTAATATTGAGCTCAAGGTCACAGTGCGCATTATTACAAGCTGGCGGACTTTTAAACTCAGTTATGGATCGTTTGACTTGCCATAAGAAGATTCTTCATGTTTCTTATAGACATAATATTTCTGTGAGCTTTCAAAGGGCCAAAGTTAACACGTATATGCATCTATTCTCAGATTATGGTTGTGAGTCAGTTTGCCATATTTATATATGTTTCATGAAGATGGCATGAAATCCAGTTACATTTGAACACCCCCCCCCTCCTTTTGGCCTTCTGTCCACACTGAGATGCCCTTTTTTTTTCCTTTTTCTTCTCCCCCCCTTTGGTCGTCCAGTGAAAACGGAGCTTTTGGATAAAATCAAAAATGCCTTTTTACTTTGTAGTGTGGTCTGAGAAACCCGAGATATTCAAAAACGATGACGTTTTTAGACTTTTTTTATGCATGTGCAGTATAGGGATATAAGCATTTTCAGATGTTATAGTGTGGACAAGCAGTTTTTGGAAACCGCCAATGTAGAAGAAGAGCGTTTTAAAAACGAAAACTGTTCGGATTAATGTGGACGTAACCTAAGAAACGGATGTGAAATGCAAGCCGTTATGCCTTGTTGTGTTTGGTTTTTCGCTCGTTCTCTGTTTAAGTCCACGAGCATGCAAATTCCACACTTCCACGATCTTTATGTTGGGAAGTTTAAAGGTGTAATACATACTAGCTGCAGAGGAATGTTTTTGCATGATCATGATATTTTGAATTAATCTAAATAAACACACGTGCAGTTTATTCACTTTCCCGCTCTCCCCTGTCATGGATTTAAGTGAACCGTGTTGTAAGTTCAGTTGACTCAGTGTTGACTGTCCCTATCTGCTGTGTTTCACTGCCATATTGCCAATGACATTTGGATATTGGTTTTGGTTTTGTTTTGTTAATACAAATGAAGTGCAGTGGCGCACATGGAATCCATGCAACGTGAACAGGATTGAAGGAACGCTGCAATATTAGGTCACGTGCACATATCGGGTGGTAGAAATGAGACAGCGGGTCGTATTTCATTATGAAATATGCTAGAGGATTAGTACCAAAAGCAAAGACCTTGCGCTTATTAAAATCTCATAACCGAGCTTTAATGTTGGCATAAGTGTGTAGAGGAAACATGGCGGATTAGCTACTCCTCACTGACTTGTCCATTTCTTTATTTTGCACAGACCAAAGAAAAGTATGGCAAAGAGTGCAAGGTAAAAAAACTCACTGCTTTTTGTTACCTCCTTTTCATTATTATTATTGTTATAATTATTTGATGTGAAATATTTAACACGGCCTGTGTTCTGGTTCTATGCCAGATCTGTGCCCGTCCCTTCACCGTGTTCCGCTGGTGTCCTGGGGTCAGGATGCGTTTTAAGAAGACAGAGGTGTGTCAGACCTGCAGTAAGATGAAAAACGTTTGTCAGACCTGCCTGCTGGATCTGGAGTACGGTACTGAACATCTCTCAGTTTAATTGATTCAGGTTTACAGAGCTGCGCACTGCTCACATGCATTCACATTTACTTTCATTTAAAAACAAAAATTCTTTCTCCAACCCGCTGTAGGTTTACCCATTCAAGTCAGAGACACAGGGCTGTCGGTTAAAGATGACATGCCAAGATCGGACGTGAACAAAGAGTACTACACCCAAAACATGGAGAGAGAGGTGATTATATGGGTTCTCGCTGTTATTATTTATGATATTTGCCATTTATTTTAAAAAAAAAAAACTATTGAAGGAAGTCGGGCAGTACATTCTGACTGTAAATTAAATCAAGACACATCATGGCTATGCCACATAGAATTAGAAATGGATTTGATTAGTATTTTACTACTCCTATTGTTCCTACGTCTGCAGTTTAGCTGTATATTTATATATCTAGAGGTATATGTATAATTTTTTCAATCTGTTACTACGGCGATAGCGATGAGGCAGCATCAGACCAAACATAATAAATTATAGAATTGAATTTCATCTGCTGCCTTGCCACTTTTATGAACTTTGTCCTGTGAATTCACAAGTTCCTGGTCTCTTTTGGTGGAAAAAAAACTTAAGACTGTATGTAACTAAAGCCGGGTTCGCACAGTACGATTTTGGCCATGATTTGGTCGTCTGACACAAATATGGAGAATCCTAAATGATTCCTATAATCCTGGGCCAAAAACTGTAGTCTTTGATCGTTAGTTTGACGTGTTCCCCGACAGCCAATTTGAAGATAGTGTCAGTAGGTTTGATGCACAGTCCTGTAGTGTGGCTTATCCTACTCAATACGAGACTTCTTGCATGGGTCCGTTTTTCGTGTCTTGACTGTCGTACAGTCTGACATTAATGACTTCTGAGATCCT
Source organism: Ictalurus furcatus (assembly GCF_023375685.1). Lineage (NCBI taxonomy): Eukaryota > Metazoa > Chordata > Actinopteri > Siluriformes > Ictaluridae > Ictalurus > Ictalurus furcatus. The sequence goes on from NC_071272.1 coordinate 11,141,503, forward strand.
ATAGTGTGACATGGCTTACAGCAGGGATCATGTTCCTACAGTCTGACAAGCAACAGTCGCAAAGGAGTATTAAAAATCGCACAGTGTGCACCTGGCTTAAGAAACCATCAGACTTTTACCTAGCTATTTTCTTTGATTTTTTTTACACTGTTGCTCAGTGCACGTTTGAGGGGTAAAAACATTATCCCTACATTCTCACCAATATCATACCAATCACAAATATTCTGTATTTTTTTTCCCCTTGTCCACTCTAGGACCCTATGATATCTCTTTATTTTTTGTATTGTAAGAAAATAACTTGTAGTTGTGTCTATAGCAAAATATCCATCATGCTACGGATAGGCAATCCAAAGTGGTTATTGGATGCAGAGCACAAGGACCTGGCTTGTAACACGCACAAACTTTTAGCCACAAGAGGGATCTGCTTGTGCTTAACTCACATGCGTGTGTGATTGAAAGGGAGGAATGTGCAGAGTGAAATAACTTGAGCTAGGTTGTGGAGATGATCACAGGCCAACAAAACAAACGAACCCTGCATGACCTTGTTTTAATAGTAATGTTGAAATTAAGTCTGGGAGATATTGAAAAAAGCAAAAACTCGAGTCTTTTCAACTTTTTTTTGAACTTTGCAAAATGTAGACAGTAACAGCACCATCGATAGCAAATAGTGCAAACTGATTCTTTTAAATAAAGAATATTTTAAGAAAGGATATAAAAAAACCTAACTTGCTTGCACTATTTGCTATTGATGGCACTGTTACTACTTTTTGCACAACTTAGTGAACCCTTCTTTCTCGACAGAGTAAATGGGGACCATGTCTTTTGCGACATGAAATGCCACCACAACTGAAGTCAACTTGGGGCATTCTTCTCAATTTGGTTATGCACAGCATCAGAAATAACCAAAGTAAAACTTTTTATATTTAAATGATTTATAATGTATATACAAGTGTTGGCTTCAAGATACAGACATTCAATTGTTAAATCTAAAACATGGACTATACAGTCTGCTGTTTGAGAGAGGGAAATGTACGTCACTCTTTCGAGTTGCTAACAAAATCTGAATATGGGGGCGTCCATTTTCCCCACTTTGTCTGCTGATCACGCAGAGGTCAAAAATGGCTGGTGAAAATGCAGCATTATATTTTACGTGACCTTGTTCTTATGACTTGTCATACCTGCACTGTGTTCCATATCTCCGAACTGGTATTTGCACCTTCCTTTGCTACGAGCTCAGTCCACAGCTTCCACAGCAACAAAATGACATTTAAAAATAAAATGTCACTATTGTATGCAGCAGCTTTGCTGTGAGCAAGGTGGGTGGATGTGTCTGTGAGAACAGTGGGGTTGTGTAAGCGTTGCGTTCAGAGACTCATTTCTGGACACTTCCGTTGTGCTCAGTCAACAATTTATCATTGTTCTTTCTGCCATTCACTCTGTCTTCCAAGGCTCTGCTTGTACGGCTGTGTTCTATAACATTTTAGTTTATTTATTTATTTTTAAATGTCCTATTTCTAGATTGCAAACTCTGATGGCACACGGCCAGTCGGTGCACTGGGTAAAGCCCCCAGTGCCAGTGACATGCTATTGAAGCTCGCTCGCACCACTCCTTACTACAAGAGGAACAGACCTCACATCTGCTCTTTCTGGGTGAAAGGAGAATGCCGTAGGGGAGAGGAGTGCCCTTACAGGTGAGCTACTACTCTTACTGGACTCATGTTTATTAAATCTCCTCACAGCCGTGCTGATTGTTGGGTGCAATACTGTACCATAGGCATGAGAAGCCCACTGATCCAGATGACCCACTGGCTGATCAGAACATTAAGGACCGCTACTATGGCATCAATGACCCGGTGGCTAATAAGCTGTTGAAGCGAGCCTCCACCATGCCTAGGTTAGACCCACCTGAGGACAAGTCCATCACCACACTCTACATCGGAGGCCTAGCAGATACTATTACAGATTCAGAACTCAGGTATGTAAGATGATAAATAACATAATCAGGATGGTTATATTCATTGTTCAAGGCTACTAGAGTTGGCTTCTGTGACCTTCAGGTTGTAACTGGAGTTTTTTTTTTTTTTTTTCGTTTTTTTTCTTCAGGAACCATTTCTATCAGTTTGGGGAGATCCGCACAATCACCGTAGTGCAGAGGCAGCAGTGTGCCTTCATCCAGTTTGCCACGCGTCAGGCTGCTGAGACGGCCGCTGAGAAATCCTTCAACAAGCTCATCATTCATGGCCATCGTCTCAATGTCAAATGGGGCAGGTAGGTCACTGAGCAGTGAAGGAAAAGCCAGTTCTAGTAGGAAAGTGTCTGGTGTGGTTGGTTTATGATTTAATGCTCAGAGTTGTTATTAAGAACAATAACTTTGACCAGGGTGTTGTTGATCCATGCCTGTGAAAATAATGTGTTGTTTTTTTTTTTTTAAATGGATTAGGTCCCAGGCAGCACGAGGAAAAGATGGAGAAAAGGAAGGTGTGACTGAGAGTGGGATCAGACTGGAGCCTGTGCCCGGCCTCCCTGGAGGTATGCTTGCACGTACAGCTAACGATCTGTTACTCCTAACAGGATTGTTTATGTGGTCTATGCACTGGAAAGTGATCTCTACTAGTTTTAAATTAGATTTGGACATTTAGCAGTTTCTCAATCCTTATATACACACCATCTGGGTGGAGCTTTTGGAGAACGGTCCTCGGAGGACATTCTTGTTGCTTAGACCAGGGGTACTCAAGCTTAAAATTCTTTGATTCACACAAGGGCACCGAATACTGCATCCGTTAAATAACTGCTAGCAAATGGTTGGGTTTATTTAGGTTCACGTATTGCTCTCCTGTAATATTTTCAAGGGTGTAAAGCCCATTTTACACCAGAAGCAACTTGTCCCATGCTTCTCACGGTGTGGTGCATACATTCCTGTGCTTTGTTGCACTGGTTCAGTAAATATAATGTGCAAATATCTGTAAATATTATAAACGTGCATCATCATTGAATGGTATCACACATCATTTATCCAATGACATGTTCACTTTAGTGGTCTGTGGCTTTTAAAAAGTCTGGATTTCTAACCAACATGTATGATGTTACGCTAGGCTACAGAATTGTCTGTGTCCACCCTTTGGTGCCTTTTTTTTTTTTTTTTTTTTTAAATTAATTTATTTTTAAAACCTTCAAAATCAGCTGCTTTCATTATTTTTTTTTTCAATACTTTCTATAATTTTGGTCATAAACAAAAAATATTTTAGGCGTGAATGTTAACAATTTTTGTTTATAAACAAGACCGGAAGAGGTTCTTTATTTTAGGAAAAAAGTTTAATGCTTTTTTTTCTTCTTCAAATTCATGGGGTTCTCACTATTCACTTTTTAATATAATTGATATATTTATTAAAAACACAGTTCATGCAATTGTTATATCCAGATTCTTTAGATTACATTTAATATATAATTGCATGAATTGGGTTTTTCTAAACATATCCAAAAATTGTTAACATTCAGGTTTAAAATGTTATATTTATGACCAAAATAATAGAAGCTCTCGAAGGAAATTTTTTTTATATATATATAAAATATGGTTTACATCTAGAGACGCTGCAAAATTCAGTTTTGCATAAATTCTGCATGAAAGGGTTAAGTAGCCACTGTATGCACGGCATAAATACCATTTTGGTGATCATGACTACATGTTGGACATGGCTTTGCGGAGGTCTGCTTTACAATGGGTGTAAAAAAAAAAAAAAAAAAAAAAAAAAAAAAGGGAGCTTCAGATTGAACAGAGGTTTAAAGAATTTTAATGATAATCTGAAGGTACTTGAAAAATGATGATTTATTATTATACCATGGTCTGTCTGATTGGCTAGAAGGTGTGTGCTCAAACTGTATAATTCACAGGTAATTCCAGTTATAATCCAGTGACATAGTTACAGTTGCATACAGTAGTTAAACTCTCAGCTTCATTATTAGCAGAGACGCAGCACAGACACAGGTAATTCACACATGCACAATCTCTCTCTTTCTCTCTCTCATAACCATTTATTAAAATACATTCAAATAAATGTAATCTGATCGCACTACTTTCTGTGCATGATTTAGAGCGGGCAGAATTCTAATCTTTAAAATACGAAAATTAACTGTTATTTTTATTCTTACAGTGATGAAAGTGACCATGGTATAAGCGGGATAAAACATGGCTAGGTGTGCGTTACATGATTTTAATGCCATTTTGCGTCTGGTGGTTCCGCATCGTGCATTAAAATCGTGTAACACACACACACACACAGCCGAGGGTTATCCCTTACTTAAGTACTACATAAATCAGGTTTATATGCATAGAGCTTTGTTAGGAAATAATGGCTGGTTTAAGCACCTCCTGTGACCTCCTCCGTGTCTTGCAACTACAAGGTTCAGAACCTATGGCCTAGACAGTGATGGCAAAAAGTGATGATATAATTACTTACATAATTTTTGTTGAACTAAATCCCCAACATGCTGATAATTTCTAGTTTATGTTGAAATGATCTGATCAGAGTTTTCAGTGTAATGTAGTGAGTTTATTTCTACATTTAGTTGCTGTGTTGGTTTATATAAATTCCTACAGCAACCTGTGGTGTGTCTAGGCATATTTGTCTGAGCCTGCCACTGTAATGTAGTGAATAAATTTTATATTGCCTTAAGTGATTTACTATAAAGTTTGAATTATAACAGAGAATGAACTGAGACACAAGGCTTATGTATATGCATTTTTTTTTTTTAAGTAATTGACAAATTTGTAGAGTCTGGACTATATTCCTTATTATATAACAAGCTTATTTTCTACAGCATTGCCTCCACCACCCGTCTCCACCGATGACATCTCGGCTAACTATTTCAACTTGGCACCTAACACCGGTCCTGCAGTCATGAATTTAGGAATCCCTCCTCCCCCTGGAGTAGCCATGCCTCCACCCCCAGGTACATTGTCTAGAAATGATGAAATGTGAGGATTTATTATTTTTTTGGCTGCACTCTCACTTTCTCTGCTGTGCTCTGCAGGTTTTGGCCCCCCTATGTACCCCTCCATGGATCCTATGGCCCCTCCTATGCCACCTCCAATGGCCATGAGGCCTCCAGGCCAGGTGCATTATCCTTCCCAGGATCCTCTGCGTATGGGTGCCCATGCCAGTCGCCACGGAGGCTCCTAGACTGGAAGGAAGCTATCTCTCTATGCTGATGTGTATAGCAGTGAAGAAGACTCTGCCGTTTTGCCAATGCCCCCCATTTCTGGAGTCGTTTTATATCAGTAACCTTTTAAGAACTTGGTGAACTTTTAGTAGTGTTCCTGCTATTATAGAAGTAAACATCTAAACTAATTATAGCCAGATTAAAATTATAGGACATACCTCGTTTGTAATGCTTTTATATTTGGAATTTGAGGTTTCCAAATGCAGAGAGGATAGTGGTGGTGTTTTTTTTTTTTTTTTTTTTTTTT